>NW_027136028.1:0-300000 GCF_039906515.1 Pseudorca crassidens | reverse complement strand
CGAAATGGACTCAACACCGCATATTAAATGCCTAAGAATGTACCTGACTAGTAAGTATCTTAAAACCTATGGATTGCTATGTCTCCGATAGAGAATCAAGCATGTGTACAGGGGCATAAACGCAGCAGTGATAGGATTGGAGAGGTTCGGTGAGCAAATGAAGACCCTTTGAAGTCATATCGCATGGTACCCATTCCATGGGTTTCAACTACCCAGGTTTAAGGTATTCTTCCTTCAGCTAAAACATGCATGTGGAACCTAGAGTATGATCAACCATGTGATCGGGAGACGTGTTCAAATATGTCTCAGTTTTCGTACCCTGGTACTCGGGTGCAACATTCCAGACGCTTTACTAACACCCTCCCGACTTGGAGAGTCAGTCCCTTTAACCTCCTGTTTGGCCCAGTTTGCAATTTCTGCGGAAGATGAACAGGAATAGCGAGAACCAATGAGAGACTAGCTGGAAGGTGTCTGGACGGGCAAATTTAACTCTCATTTCCCACCAGGAAGAGGAATTAACCAAAGGCTCAGCGTGCCGTGCCGGAACCAGATTAGGGCCTGAAGCCATCCTGCGGTGTTGCGGCCAGCTCAAAAGAAAGCGAGTTGAAGAAAGGAGCTCAGGGGCACTGTAATTCACAAACCTGCAGAGTTATAAATGACAGCTATCGTCCAAAAATATACTGAAGTAAGGCTGCCAAGAGGACTTGAAAGCGGGGCAGAATTGCAGGAAACCGATTTCAGGAGGCAGACTGGAATTGCATTGAAAGCATAGGAAAAGAGGCAGAACGTCCACCATGATGCACTTGGCCAAAAAGGGCGTATGCGTTTTTTCCTGAATATATTCAGGAAAAAACGCATACGCCCTTTTTGGCCAACCAAGCAAGCTTGCAAAGGAAATCTGCACTACAATGAAGTCTCACTTCCCCCCGGTCAAAAGGGCCATCTGAAAAAAGTGTAAAATCCAGAAAGGCAGGACAGGCCATGGAGAACTGGGAGCCTTGTTATGCTGATGGGCGGGATGTAAATTGCCAACAGACACTCGGGAGAAGTGTATGGTGTTTCCTGAAACATCTAAAAAACAAAGCAACAGAGCCTAGGGCACTTCCACTTATGGTCCTATAGCTTAGGGAAATTAAAATCAAAAAGACACAGCCACCCCAAAGTTTGGGACGCCTCTGTTTACAAGAACCTCGTTTACCGTACAAGTTCAACATCGCAGAAAGTGAAAAATGGATAAAGAAGTTGTGGTATTTACTTACAAAGCAATATCACTCAGCAATGAAATCTATGTCATCAGGCCCTTAGCAGCACAATGAGTGGATTCAGGTATGATGATTCTAACTGAAATAAGTCACACAGAAAAAGAAACATCATAAGATATCAGTAATACACGGAATGTAAACTTGGCTACACAGGAACTGAATTACAGAACAGAACAGGGTCTCAAATTTAGAAAACCAACTTATGCTTGCTTAAGGGGAAAGGTGAGTTGGGGTGCTGCATAAAACCAGAGATTGAAATGAGCACAGATAAAGTTCCTTAAGCCAAATATGGAATAGACAAGAGCTACTCCTTGCTCAATGAAATGGACTCAACACCGCATATTAAATGCCTAAGAATGTACCTGACTAGTAAGTATCTTAAAACCTATGGATTGCTATGTCTCCGAAAGAGAATCAAGCATGTGTACAGGGGCATAAACGCAGCAGTGATAGGATTGGAGAGGTTCGGTGAGCAAATGAAGACCCTTTGAAGTCATATCGCATGGTACCCATTCCATGGGTTTCAACTACCCAGGTTTAAGGTATTCTTCCTTCAGCTAAAACATGCATGTGGAACCTAGAGTATGATCAACCATGTGATCGGGAGACGTGTTCAAATATGTCTCAGTTTTCGTACCCTGGTACTCGGGTGCAACATTCCAGACGCTTTACTAACACCCTCCCGACTTGGAGAGTCAGTCCCTTTAACCTCCTGTTTGGCCCAGTTTGCAATTTCTGCGGAAGATGAACAGGAATAGCGAGAACCAATGAGAGACTAGCTGGAAGGTGTCTGGACGGGCAAATTTAACTCTCATTTCCCACCAGGAAGAGGAATTAACCAAAGGCTCAGCGTGCCGTGCCGGAACCAGATTAGGGCCTGAAGCCATCCTGCGGTGTTGCGGCCAGCTCAAAAGAAAGCGAGTTGAAGAAAGGAGCTCAGGGGCACTGTAATTCACAAACCTGCAGAGTTATAAATGACAGCTATCGTCCAAAAATATACTGAAGTAAGGCTGCCAAGAGGACTTGAAAGCGGGGCAGAATTGCAGGAAACCGATTTCAGGAGGCAGACTGGAATTGCATTGAAAGCATAGGAAAAGAGGCAGAACGTCCACCATGATGCACTTGGCCAAAAAGGGCGTATGCGTTTTTTCCTGAATATATTCAGGAAAAAACGCATACGCCCTTTTTGGCCAACCAAGCAAGCTTGCAAAGGAAATCTGCACTACAATGAAGTCTCACTTCCCCCCGGTCAAAAGGGCCATCTGAAAAAAGTGTAAAATCCAGAAAGGCAGGACAGGCCATGGAGAACTGGGAGCCTTGTTATGCTGATGGGCGGGATGTAAATTGCCAACAGACACTCGGGAGAAGTGTATGGTGTTTCCTGAAACATCTAAAAAACAAAGCAACAGAGCCTAGGGCACTTCCACTTATGGTCCTATAGCTTAGGGAAATTAAAATCAAAAAGACACAGCCACCCCAAAGTTTGGGACGCCTCTGTTTACAAGAACCTCGTTTACAGTACAAGTTCAACATCGCAGAAAGTGAAAAATGGATAAAGAAGTTGTGGTATTTACTTACAAAGCAATATCACTCAGCAATGAAATCTATGTCATCAGGCCCTTAGCAGCACAATGAGTGGATTCAGGTATGATGATTCTAACTGAAATAAGTCACACAGAAAAAGAAACATCATAAGATATCAGTAATACACGGAATGTAAACTTGGCTACACAAGAACTGAATTACAGAACAGAACAGGGTCTCAAATTTAGAAAACCAACTTATGCTTGCTTAAGGGGAAAGGTGAGTTGGGGTGCTGCATAAAACCAGAGATTGAAATGAGCACAGATAAAGTTCCTTAAGCCAAATATGGAATAGACAAGAGCTACTCCTTGCTCAACGAAATGGACTCAACACCGCATATTAAATGCCTAAGAATGTACCTGACTAGTAAGTATCTTAAAACCTATGGATTGCTATGTCTCCAAAAGAGAATCAAGCATGTGTACAGGGGCATAAACACAGCAGTGATAGGATTGGAGAGGTTCGGTGAGCAAATGAAGACCCTTTGAAGTCATATTGCATGGTACCCATTCCACGGGTTTCAACTACCCAGGTTTAAGGTATTCTTCCTTCAGCTAAAACATGCATGTGGAACCTAGAGTATGATCAACCATGTGATCGGGAGACGTGTTCAAATATGTCTCAGTTTTCGTACCCTGGTACTCGGGTGCAACATTCCAGACGCTTTACTAACACCCTCCCGACTTGGAGAGTCAGTCCCTTTAACCTCCTGTTTGGCCCAGTTTGCAATTTCTGCGGAAGATGAACAGGAATAGCGAGAACCAATGAGAGACTAGCTGGAAGGTGTCTGGACGGGCAAATTTAACTCTCATTTCCCACCAGGAAGAGGAATTAACCAAAGGCTCAGCGTGCCGTGCCGGAACCAGATTAGGGCCTGAAGCCATCCTGCGGTGTTGCGGCCAGCTCAAAAGAAAGCGAGTTGAAGAAAGGAGCTCAGGGGCACTGTAATTCACAAACCTGCAGAGTTATAAATGACAGCTATCGTCCAAAAATATACTGAAGTAAGGCTGCCAAGAGGACTTGAAAGCAAGGCAGAATTGCAGGAAACCGATTTCAGGAGGCAGACTGGAATTGCATTGAAAGCATAGGAAAAGAGGCAGAACGTCCACCATGATGCACTTGGCCAAAAAGGGCGTATGCGTTTTTTTCCTGAATATATTCAGGAAAAAACGCATACGCCCTTTTTGGCCAACCAAGCAAGCTTGCAAAGGAAATCTGCACTACAATGAAGTCTCACTTCCCCCCGGTCAAAAGGGCCATCTGAAAAAAGTGTAAAATCCAGAAAGGCAGGACAGGCCATGGAGAACTGGGAGCCTTGTTATGCTGATGGGCGGGATGTAAATTGCCAACAGACACTCGGGAGAAGTGTATGGTGTTTCCTGAAACATCTAAAAAACAAAGCAACAGAGCCTAGGGCACTTCCACTTATGGTCCTATAGCTTAGGGAAATTAAAATCAAAAAGACACAGCCACCCCAAAGTTTGGGACGCCTCTGTTTACAAGAACCTCGTTTACCGTACAAGTTCAACATCGCAGAAAGTGAAAAATGGATAAAGAAGTTGTGGTATTTACTTACAAAGCAATATCACTCAGCAATGAAATCTATGTCATCAGGCCCTTAGCAGCACAATGAGTGGATTCAGGTATGATGATTCTAACTGAAATAAGTCACACAGAAAAAGAAACATCATAAGATATCAGTAATACACGGAATGTAAACTTGGCTACACAGGAACTGAATTACAGAACAGAACAGGGTCTCAAATTTAGAAAACCAACTTATGCTTGCTTAAGGGGAAAGGTGAGTTGGGGTGCTGCATAAAACCAGAGATTGAAATGAGCACAGATAAAGTTCCTTAAGCCAAATATGGAATAGACAAGAGCTACTCCTTGCTCAACGAAATGGACTCAACACCGCATATTAAATGCCTAAGAATGTACCTGACTAGTAAGTATCTTAAAACCTATGGATTGCTATGTCTCCGAAAGAGAATCAAGCATGTGTACAGGGGCATAAACGCAGCAGTGATAGGATTGGAGAGGTTCGGTGAGCAAATGAAGACCCTTTGAAGTCATATCGCATGGTACCCATTCCACGGGTTTCAACTACCCAGGTTTAAGGTATTCTTCCTTCAGCTAAAACATGCATGTGGAACCTAGAGTATGATCAACCATGTGATCGGGAGACGTGTTCAAATATGTCTCAGTTTTCGTACCCTGGTACTCGGGTGCAACATTCCAGACGCTTTACTAACACCCTCCCGACTTGGAGAGTCAGTCCCTTTAACCTCCTGTTTGGCCCAGTTTGCAATTTCTGCGGAAGATGAACAGGAATAGCGAGAACCAATGAGAGACTAGCTGGAAGGTGTCTGGACGGGCAAATTTAACTCTCATTTCCCACCAGGAAGAGGAATTAACCAAAGGCTCAGCGTGCCGTGCCGGAACCAGATTAGGGCCTGAAGCCATCCTGCGGTGTTGCGGCCAGCTCAAAAGAAAGCGAGTTGAAGAAAGGAGCTCAGGGGCACTGTAATTCACAAACCTGCAGAGTTATAAATGACAGCTATCGTCCAAAAATATACTGAAGTAAGGCTGCCAAGAGGACTTGAAAGCGGGGCAGAATTGCAGGAAACCGATTTCAGGAGGCAGACTGGAATTGCATTGAAAGCATAGGAAAAGAGGCAGAACGTCCACCATGATGCACTTGGCCAAAAAGGGCATATGCGTTTTTTCCTGAATATATTCAGGAAAAAACGCATACGCCCTTTTTGGCCAACCAAGCAAGCTTGCAAAGGAAATCTGCACTACAATGAAGTCTCACTTCCCCCCGGTCAAAAGGGCCATCTGAAAAAAGTGTAAAATCCAGAAAGGCAGGACAGGCCATCGAGAACTGGGAGCCTTGTTATGCTGATGGGCGGGATGTAAATTGCCAACAGACACTGGGGAGAAGTGTATGGTGTTTCCTGAAACATCTAAAAAACAAAGCAACAGAGCCTAGGGCACTTCCACTTATGGTCCTATAGCTTAGGGAAATTAAAATCAAAAAGACACAGCCACCCCAAAGTTTGGGACGCCTCTGTTTACAAGAACCTCATTTACCGTACAAGTTCAACATCGCAGAAAGTGAAAAATGGATAAAGAAGTTGTGGTATTTACTTACAAAGCAATATCACTCAGCAATGAAATCTATGTCATCAGGCCCTTAGCAGCACAATGAGTGGATTCAGGTATGATGATTCTAACTGAAATAAGTCACACAGAAAAAGAAACATCATAAGATATCAGTAATACACGGAATGTAAACTTGGCTACACAGGAACTGAATTACAGAACAGAACAGGGTCTCAAATTTAGAAAACCAACTTATGCTTGCTTAAGGGGAAAGGTGAGTTGGGGTGCTGCATAAAACCAGAGATTGAAATGAGCACAGATAAAGTTCCTTAAGCCAAATATGGAATAGACAAGAGCTACTCCTTGCTCAACGAAATGGACTCAACACCGCATATTAAATGCCTAAGAATGTACCTGACTAGTAAGTATCTTAAAACCTATGGATTGCTATGTCTCCGAAAGAGAATCAAGCATGTGTACAGGGGCATAAACGCAGCAGTGATAGGATTGGAGAGGTTCGGTGAGCAAATGAAGACCCTTTGAAGTCATATCGCATGGTACCCATTCCACGGGTTTCAACTACCCAGGTTTAAGGTATTCTTCCTTCAGCTAAAACATGCATGTGGAACCTAGAGTATGATCAACCATGTGATCGGGAGACGTGTTCAAATATGTCTCAGTTTTCGTACCCTGGTACTCGGGTGCAACATTCCAGACGCTTTACTAACACCCTCCCGACTTGGAGAGTCAGTCCCTTTAACCTCCTGTTTGGCCCAGTTTGCAATTTCTGCGGAAGATGAACAGGAATAGCGAGAACCAATGAGAGACTAGCTGGAAGGTGTCTGGACGGGCAAATTTAACTCTCATTTCCCACCAGGAAGAGGAATTAACCAAAGGCTCAGCGTGCCGTGCCGGAACCAGATTAGGGCCTGAAGCCATCCTGCGGTGTTGCGGCCAGCTCAAAAGAAAGCGAGTTGAAGAAAGGAGCTCAGGGGCACTGTAATTCACAAACCTGCAGAGTTATAAATGACAGCTATCGTCCAAAAATATACTGAAGTAAGGCTGCCAAGAGGACTTGAAAGCAGGGCAGAATTGCAGGAAACCGATTTCAGGAGGCAGACTGGAATTGCATTGAAAGCATAGGAAAAGAGGCAGAACGTCCACCATGATGCACTTGGCCAAAAAGGGCGTATGCGTTTTTTTCCTGAATATATTCAGGAAAAAACGCATACGCCCTTTTTGGCCAACCAAGCAAGCTTGCAAAGGAAATCTGCACTACAATGAAGTCTCACTTCCCCCCGGTCAAAAGGGCCATCTGAAAAAAGTGTAAAATCCAGAAAGGCAGGACAGGCCATGGAGAACTGGGAGCCTTGTTATGCTGATGGGCGGGATGTAAATTGCCAACAGACACTCGGGAGAAGTGTATGGTGTTTCCTGAAACATCTAAAAAACAAAGCAACAGAGCCTAGGGCACTTCCACTTATGGTCCTATAGCTTAGGGAAATTAAAATCAAAAAGACACAGCCACCCCAAAGTTTGGGACGCCTCTGTTTACAAGAACCTCGTTTACAGTACAAGTTCAACATCGCAGAAAGTGAAAAATGGATAAAGAAGTTGTGGTATTTACTTACAAAGCAATATCACTCAGCAATGAAATCTATGTCATCAGGCCCTTAGCAGCACAATGAGTGGATTCAGGTATGATGATTCTAACTGAAATAAGTCACACAGAAAAAGAAACATCATAAGATATCAGTAATACACGGAATGTAAACTTGGCTACACAAGAACTGAATTACAGAACAGAACAGGGTCTCAAATTTAGAAAACCAACTTATGCTTGCTTAAGGGGAAAGGTGAGTTGGGGTGCTGCATAAAACCAGAGATTGAAATGAGCACAGATAAAGTTCCTTAAGCCAAATATGGAATAGACAAGAGCTACTCCTTGCTCAACGAAATGGACTCAACACCGCATATTAAATGCCTAAGAATGTACCTGACTAGTAAGTATCTTAAAACCTATGGATTGCTATGTCTCCGAAAGAGAATCAAGCATGTGTACAGGGGCATAAACACAGCAGTGATAGGATTGGAGAGGTTCGGTGAGCAAATGAAGACCCTTTGAAGTCATATTGCATGGTACCCATTCCACGGGTTTCAACTACCCAGGTTTAAGGTATTCTTCCTTCAGCTAAAACATGCATGTGGAACCTAGAGTATGATCAACCATGTGATCGGGAGACGTGTTCAAATATGTCTCAGTTTTCGTACCCTGGTACTCGGGTGCAACATTCCAGACGCTTTACTAACACCCTCCCGACTTGGAGAGTCAGTCCCTTTAACCTCCTGTTTGGCCCAGTTTGCAATTTCTGCGGAAGATGAACAGGAATAGCGAGAACCAATGAGAGACTAGCTGGAAGGTGTCTGGACGGGCAAATTTAACTCTCATTTCCCACCAGGAAGAGGAATTAACCAAAGGCTCAGCGTGCCGTGCCGGAACCAGATTAGGGCCTGAAGCCATCCTGCGGTGTTGCGGCCAGCTCAAAAGAAAGCGAGTTGAAGAAAGGAGCTCAGGGGCACTGTAATTCACAAACCTGCAGAGTTATAAATGACAGCTATCGTCCAAAAATATACTGAAGTAAGGCTGCCAAGAGGACTTGAAAGCAAGGCAGAATTGCAGGAAACCGATTTCAGGAGGCAGACTGGAATTGCATTGAAAGCATAGGAAAAGAGGCAGAACGTCCACCATGATGCACTTGGCCAAAAAGGGCGTATGCGTTTTTTTCCTGAATATATTCAGGAAAAAACGCATACGCCCTTTTTGGCCAACCAAGCAAGCTTGCAAAGGAAATCTGCACTACAATGAAGTCTCACTTCCCCCCGGTCAAAAGGGCCATCTGAAAAAAGTGTAAAATCCAGAAAGGCAGGACAGGCCATGGAGAACTGGGAGCCTTGTTATGCTGATGGGCGGGATGTAAATTGCCAACAGACACTCGGGAGAAGTGTATGGTGTTTCCTGAAACATCTAAAAAACAAAGCAACAGAGCCTAGGGCACTTCCACTTATGGTCCTATAGCTTAGGGAAATTAAAATCAAAAAGACACAGCCACCCCAAAGTTTGGGACGCCTCTGTTTACAAGAACCTCGTTTACCGTACAAGTTCAACATCGCAGAAAGTGAAAAATGGATAAAGAAGTTGTGGTATTTACTTACAAAGCAATATCACTCAGCAATGAAATCTATGTCATCAGGCCCTTAGCAGCACAATGAGTGGATTCAGGTATGATGATTCTAACTGAAATAAGTCACACAGAAAAAGAAACATCATAAGATATCAGTAATACACGGAATGTAAACTTGGCTACACAGGAACTGAATTACAGAACAGAACAGGGTCTCAAATTTAGAAAACCAACTTATGCTTGCTTAAGGGGAAAGGTGAGTTGGGGTGCTGCATAAAACCAGAGATTGAAATGAGCACAGATAAAGTTCCTTAAGCCAAATATGGAATAGACAAGAGCTACTCCTTGCTCAACGAAATGGACTCAACACCGCATATTAAATGCCTAAGAATGTACCTGACTAGTAAGTATCTTAAAACCTATGGATTGCTATGTCTCCGAAAGAGAATCAAGCATGTGTACAGGGGCATAAACACAGCAGTGATAGGATTGGAGAGGTTCGGTGAGCAAATGAAGACCCTTTGAAGTCATATCGCATGGTACCCATTCCACGGGTTTCAACTACCCAGGTTTAAGGTATTCTTCCTTCAGCTAAAACATGCATGTGGAACCTAGAGTATGATCAACCATGTGATCGGGAGACGTGTTCAAATATGTCTCAGTTTTCGTACCCTGGTACTCGGGTGCAACATTCCAGACGCTTTACTAACACCCTCCCGACTTGGAGAGTCAGTCCCTTTAACCTCCTGTTTGGCCCAGTTTGCAATTTCTGCGGAAGATGAACAGGAATAGCGAGAACCAATGAGAGACTAGCTGGAAGGTGTCTGGACGGGCAAATTTAACTCTCATTTCCCACCAGGAAGAGGAATTAACCAAAGGCTCAGCGTGCCGTGCCGGAACCAGATTAGGGCCTGAAGCCATCCTGCGGTGTTGCGGCCAGCTCAAAAGAAAGCGAGTTGAAGAAAGGAGCTCAGGGGCACTGTAATTCACAAACCTGCAGAGTTATAAATGACAGCTATCGTCCAAAAATATACTGAAGTAAGGCTGCCAAGAGGACTTGAAAGCGGGGCAGAATTGCAGGAAACCGATTTCAGGAGGCAGACTGGAATTGCATTGAAAGCATAGGAAAAGAGGCAGAACGTCCACCATGATGCACTTGGCCAAAAAGGGCGTATGCGTTTTTTCCTGAATATATTCAGGAAAAAACGCATACGCCCTTTTTGGCCAACCAAGCAAGCTTGCAAAGGAAATCTGCACTACAATGAAGTCTCACTTCCCCCCGGTCAAAAGGGCCATCTGAAAAAAGTGTAAAATCCAGAAAGGCAGGACAGGCCATGGAGAACTGGGAGCCTTGTTATGCTGATGGGCGGGATGTAAATTGCCAACAGACACTCGGGAGAAGTGTATGGTGTTTCCTGAAACATCTAAAAAACAAAGCAACAGAGCCTAGGGCACTTCCACTTATGCTCCTATAGCTTAGGGAAATTAAAATCAAAAAGACACAGCCACCCCAAAGTTTGGGACGCCTCTGTTTACAAGAACCTCGTTTACAGTACAAGTTCAACATCGCAGAAAGTGAAAAATGGATAAAGAAGTTGTGGTATTTACTTACAAAGCAATATCACTCAGCAATGAAATCTATGTCATCAGGCCCTTAGCAGCACAATGAGTGGATTCAGGTATGATGATTCTAACTGAAATAAGTCACACAGAAAAAGAAACATCATAAGATATCAGTAATACACGGAATGTAAACTTGGCTACACAGGAACTGAATTACAGAACAGAACAGGGTCTCAAATTTAGAAAACCAACTTATGCTTGCTTAAGGGGAAAGGTGAGTTGGGGTGCTGCATAAAACCAGAGATTGAAATGAGCACAGATAAAGTTCCTTAAGCCAAATATGGAATAGACAAGAGCTACTCCTTGCTCAATGAAATGGACTCAACACCGCATATTAAACGCCTAAGAATGTACCTGACTAGTAAGTATCTTAAAACCTATGGATTGCTATGTCTCCGAAAGAGAATCAAGCATGTGTACAGGGGCATAAACGCAGCAGTGATAGGATTGGAGAGGTTCGGTGAGCAAATGAAGACCCTTTGAAGTCATATTGCATGGTACCCATTCCACGGGTTTCAACTACCCAGGTTTAAGGTATTCTTCCTTCAGCTAAAACATGCATGTGGAACCTAGAGTATGATCAACCATGTGATCGGGAGACGTGTTCAAATATGTCTCAGTTTTCGTACCCTGGTACTCGGGTGCAACATTCCAGACGCTTTACTAACACCCTCCCGACTTGGAGAGTCAGTCCCTTTAACCTCCTGTTTGGCCCAGTTTGCAATTTCTGCGGAAGATGAACAGGAATAGCGAGAACCAATGAGAGACTAGCTGGAAGGTGTCTGGACGGGCAAATTTAACTCTCATTTCCCACCAGGAAGAGGAATTAACCAAAGGCTCAGCGTGCCGTGCCGGAACCAGATTAGGGCCTGAAGCCATCCTGCGGTGTTGCGGCCAGCTCAAAAGAAAGCGAGTTGAAGAAAGGAGCTCAGGGGCACTGTAATTCACAAACCTGCAGAGTTATAAATGACAGCTATCGTCCAAAAATATACTGAAGTAAGGCTGCCAAGAGGACTTGAAAGCGGGGCAGAATTGCAGGAAACCGATTTCAGGAGGCAGACTGGAATTGCATTGAAAGCATAGGAAAAGAGGCAGAACGTCCACCATGATGCACTTGGCCAAAAAGGGCGTATGCGTTTTTTCCTGAATATATTCAGGAAAAAACGCATACGCCCTTTTTGGCCAACCAAGCAAGCTTGCAAAGGAAATCTGCACTACAATGAAGTCTCACTTCCCCCCGGTCAAAAGGGCCATCTGAAAAAAGTGTAAAATCCAGAAAGGCAGGACAGGCCATGGAGAACTGGGAGCCTTGTTATGCTGATGGGCGGGATGTAAATTGCCAACAGACACTCGGGAGAAGTGTATGGTGTTTCCTGAAACATCTAAAAAACAAAGCAACAGAGCCTAGGGCACTTCCACTTATGGTCCTATAGCTTAGGGAAATTAAAATCAAAAAGACACAGCCACCCCAAAGTTTGGGACGCCTCTGTTTACAAGAACCTCGTTTACCGTACAAGTTCAACATCGCAGAAAGTGAAAAATGGATAAAGAAGTTGTGGTATTTACTTACAAAGCAATATCACTCAGCAATGAAATCTATGTCATCAGGCCCTTAGCAGCACAATGAGTGGATTCAGGTATGATGATTCTAACTGAAATAAGTCACACAGAAAAAGAAACATCATAAGATATCAGTAATACACGGAATGTAAACTTGGCTACACAGGAACTGAATTACAGAACAGAACAGGGTCTCAAATTTAGAAAACCAACTTATGCTTGCTTAAGGGGAAAGGTGAGTTGGGGTGCTGCATAAAACCAGAGATTGAAATGAGCACAGATAAAGTTCCTTAAGCCAAATATGGAATAGACAAGAGCTACTCCTTGCTCAACGAAATGGACTCAACACCGCATATTAAATGCCTAAGAATGTACCTGACTAGTAAGTATCTTAAAACCTATGGATTGCTATGTCTCCGAAAGAGAATCAAGCATGTGTACAGGGGCATAAACGCAGCAGTGATAGGATTGGAGAGGTTCGGTGAGCAAATGAAGACCCTTTGAAGTCATATTGCATGGTACCCATTCCACGGGTTTCAACTACCCAGGTTTAAGGTATTCTTCCTTCAGCTAAAACATGCATGTGGAACCTAGAGTATGATCAACCATGTGATCGGGAGACGTGTTCAAATATGTCTCAGTTTTCGTACCCTGGTACTCGGGTGCAACATTCCAGACGCTTTACTAACACCCTCCCGACTTGGAGAGTCAGTCCCTTTAACCTCCTGTTTGGCCCAGTTTGCAATTTCTGCGGAAGATGAACAGGAATAGCGAGAACCAATGAGAGACTAGCTGGAAGGTGTCTGGACGGGCAAATTTAACTCTCATTTCCCACCAGGAAGAGGAATTAACCAAAGGCTCAGCGTGCCGTGCCGGAACCAGATTAGGGCCTGAAGCCATCCTGCGGTGTTGCGGCCAGCTCAAAAGAAAGCGAGTTGAAGAAAGGAGCTCAGGGGCACTGTAATTCACAAACCTGCAGAGTTATAAATGACAGCTATCGTCCAAAAATATACTGAAGTAAGGCTGCCAAGAGGACTTGAAAGCGGGGCAGAATTGCAGGAAACCGATTTCAGGAGGCAGACTGGAATTGCATTGAAAGCATAGGAAAAGAGGCAGAACGTCCACCATGATGCACTTGGCCAAAAAGGGCGTATGCGTTTTTTCCTGAATATATTCAGGAAAAAACGCATACGCCCTTTTTGGCCAACCAAGCAAGCTTGCAAAGGAAATCTGCACTACAATGAAGTCTCACTTCCCCCCGGTCAAAAGGGCCATCTGAAAAAAGTGTAAAATCCAGAAAGGCAGGACAGGCCATCGAGAACTGGGAGCCTTGTTATGCTGATGGGCGGGATGTAAATTGCCAACAGACACTGGGGAGAAGTGTATGGTGTTTCCTGAAACATCTAAAAAACAAAGCAACAGAGCCTAGGGCACTTCCACTTATGGTCCTATAGCTTAGGGAAATTAAAATCAAAAAGACACAGCCACCCCAAAGTTTGGGACGCCTCTGTTTACAAGAACCTCATTTACCGTACAAGTTCAACATCGCAGAAAGTGAAAAATGGATAAAGAAGTTGTGGTATTTACTTACAAAGCAATATCACTCAGCAATGAAATCTATGTCATCAGGCCCTTAGCAGCACAATGAGTGGATTCAGGTATGATGATTCTAACTGAAATAAGTCACACAGAAAAAGAAACATCATAAGATATCAGTAATACACGGAATGTAAACTTGGCTACACAGGAACTGAATTACAGAACAGAACAGGGTCTCAAATTTAGAAAACCAACTTATGCTTGCTTAAGGGGAAAGGTGAGTTGGGGTGCTGCATAAAACCAGAGATTGAAATGAGCACAGATAAAGTTCCTTAAGCCAAATATGGAATAGACAAGAGCTACTCCTTGCTCAACGAAATGGACTCAACACCGCATATTAAATGCCTAAGAATGTACCTGACTAGTAAGTATCTTAAAACCTATGGATTGCTATGTCTCCGAAAGAGAATCAAGCATGTGTACAGGGGCATAAACGCAGCAGTGATAGGATTGGAGAGGTTCGGTGAGCAAATGAAGACCCTTTGAAGTCATATCGCATGGTACCCATTCCACGGGTTTCAACTACCCAGGTTTAAGGTATTCTTCCTTCAGCTAAAACATGCATGTGGAACCTAGAGTATGATCAACCATGTGATCGGGAGACGTGTTCAAATATGTCTCAGTTTTCGTACCCTGGTACTCGGGTGCAACATTCCAGACGCTTTACTAACACCCTCCCGACTTGGAGAGTCAGTCCCTTTAACCTCCTGTTTGGCCCAGTTTGCAATTTCTGCGGAAGATGAACAGGAATAGCGAGAACCAATGAGAGACTAGCTGGAGGTGTCTGGACGGGCAAATTTAACTCTCATTTCCCACCAGGAAGAGGAATTAACCAAAGGCTCAGCGTGCCGTGCCGGAACCAGATTAGGGCCTGAAGCCATCCTGCGGTGTTGCGGCCAGCTCAAAAGAAAGCGAGTTGAAGAAAGGAGCTCAGGGGCACTGTAATTCACAAACCTGCAGAGTTATAAATGACAGCTATCGTCCAAAAATATACTGAAGTAAGGCTGCCAAGAGGACTTGAAAGCGGGGCAGAATTGCAGGAAACCGATTTCAGGAGGTAGACTGGAATTGCATTGAAAGCATAGGAAAAGAGGCAGAACGTCCACAATGATGCACTTGGCCAAAAAGGGCGTATGCGTTTTTTCCTGAATATATTCAGGAAAAAACACATACGCACTTTTTGGCCAACCAAGCAAGCTTGCAAAGGAAATCTGCACTACAATGAAGTCTCACTTCCCCCCGGTCAAAAGGGCCATCTGAAAAAAGTGTAAAATCCAGAAAGGCAGGACAGGCCATGGAGAACTGGGAGCCTTGTTATGCTGATGGGCGGGATGTAAATTGCCAACAGACACTCGGGAGAAGTGTATGGTGTTTCCTGAAACATCTAAAAAACAAAGCAACAGAGCCTAGGGCAATTCCACTTATGGTCCTATAGCTTAGGGAAATTAAAATCAAAAAGACACAGCCACCCCAAAGTTTGGGACGCCTCTGTTTACAAGAACCTCGTTTACCGTACAAGTTCAACATCGCAGAAAGTGAAAAATGGATAAAGAAGTTGTGGTATTTACTTACAAAGCAATATCACTCAGCAATGAAATCTATGTCATCAGGCCCTTAGCAGCACAATGAGTGGATTCAGGTATGATGATTCTAACTGAAATAAGTCACACAGAAAAAGAAACATCATAAGATATCAGTAATACACGGAATGTAAACTTGGCTACACAGGAACTGAATTACAGAACAGAACAGGGTCTCAAATTTAGAAAACCAACTTATGCTTGCTTAAGGGGAAAGGTGAGTTGGGGTGCTGCATAAAACCAGAGATTGAAATGAGCACAGATAAAGTTCCTTAAGCCAAATATGGAATAGACAAGAGCTACTCCTTGCTCAACGAAATGGACTCAACACCGCATATTAAATGCCTAAGAATGTACCTGACTAGTAAGTATCTTAAAACCTATGGATTGCTATGTCTCCGAAAGAGAATCAAGCATGTGTACAGGGGCATAAACGCAGCAGTGATAGGATTGGAGAGGTTCGGTGAGCAAATGAAGACCCTTTGAAGTCATATTGCATGGTACCCATTCCACGGGTTTCAACTACCCAGGTTTAAGGTATTCTTCCTTCAGCTAAAACATGCATGTGGAACCTAGAGTATGATCAACCATGTGATCGGGAGACGTGTTCAAATATGTCTCAGTTTTCGTACCCTGGTACTCGGGTGCAACATTCCAGACGCTTTACTAACACCCTCCCGACTTGGAGAGTCAGTCCCTTTAACCTCCTGTTTGGCCCAGTTTGCAATTTCTGCGGAAGATGAACAGGAATAGCGAGAACCAATGAGAGACTAGCTGGAAGGTGTCTGGACGGGCAAATTTAACTCTCATTTCCCACCAGGAAGAGGAATTAACCAAAGGCTCAGCGTGCCGTGCCGGAACCAGATTAGGGCCTGAAGCCATCCTGCGGTGTTGCGGCCAGCTCAAAAGAAAGCGAGTTGAAGAAAGGAGCTCAGGGGCACTGTAATTCACAAACCTGCAGAGTTATAAATGACAGCTATCGTCCAAAAATATACTGAAGTAAGGCTGCCAAGAGGACTTGAAAGCGGGGCAGAATTGCAGGAAACCGATTTCAGGAGGCAGACTGGAATTGCATTGAAAGCATAGGAAAAGAGGCAGAACGTCCACCATGATGCACTTGGCCAAAAAGGGCGTATGCGTTTTTTCCTGAATATATTCAGGAAAAAACGCATACGCCCTTTTTGGCCAACCAAGCAAGCTTGCAAAGGAAATCTGCACTACAATGAAGTCTCACTTCCCCCCGGTCAAAAGGGCCATCTGAAAAAAGTGTAAAATCCAGAAAGGCAGGACAGGCCATGGAGAACTGGGAGCCTTGTTATGCTGATGGGCGGGATGTAAATTGCCAACAGACACTCGGGAGAAGTGTATGGTGTTTCCTGAAACATCTAAAAAACAAAGCAACAGAGCCTAGGGCACTTCCACTTATGGTCCTATAGCTTAGGGAAATTAAAATCAAAAAGACACAGCCACCCCAAAGTTTGGGACGCCTCTGTTTACAAGAACCTCGTTTACCGTACAAGTTCAACATCGCAGAAAGTGAAAAATGGATAAAGAAGTTGTGGTATTTACTTACAAAGCAATATCACTCAGCAATGAAATCTATGTCATCAGGCCCTTAGCAGCACAATGAGTGGATTCAGGTATGATGATTCTAACTGAAATAAGTCACACAGAAAAAGAAACATCATAAGATATCTGTAATACACGGAATGTAAACTTGGCTACACAGGAACTGAATTACAGAACAGAACAGGGTCTCAAATTTAGAAAACCAACTTATGCTTGCTTAAGGGGAAAGGTGAGTTGGGGTGCTGCATAAAACCAGAGATTGAAATGAGCACAGATAAAGTTCCTTAAGCCAAATATGGAATAGACAAGAGCTACTCCTTGCTCAACGAAATGGACTCAACACCGCATATTAAATGCCTAAGAATGTACCTGACTAGTAAGTATCTTAAAACCTATGGATTGCTATGTCTCCGAAAGAGAATCAAGCATGTGTACAGGGGCATAAACGCAGCAGTGATAGGATTGGAGAGGTTCGGTGAGCAAATGAAGACCCTTTGAAATCATATTGCATGGTACCCATTCCACGGGTTTCAACTACCCAGGTTTAAGGTATTCTTCCTTCAGCTAAAACATGCATGTGGTACCTAGAGTATGATCAACCATGTGATCGGGAGACGTGTTCAAATATGTCTCAGTTTTCGTACCCTGGTACTCGGGTGCAACATTCCAGACGCTTTACTAACACCCTCCCGACTTGGAGAGTCAGTCCCTTTAACCTCCTGTTTGGCCCAGTTTGCAATTTCTGCGGAAGATGAACAGGAATAGCGAGAACCAATGAGAGACTAGCTGGAGGTGTCTGGACGGGCAAATTTAACTCTCATTTCCCACCAGGAAGAGGAATTAACCAAAGGCTCAGCGTGCCGTGCCGGAACCAGATTAGGGCCTGAAGCCATCCTGCGGTGTTGCGGCCAGCTCAAAAGAAAGCGAGTTGAAGAAAGGAGCTCAGGGGCACTGTAATTCACAAACCTGCAGAGTTATAAATGACAGCTATCGTCCAAAAATATACTGAAGTAAGGCTGCCAAGAGGACTTGAAAGCGGGGCAGAATTGCAGGAAACCGATTTCAGGAGGTAGACTGGAATTGCATTGAAAGCATAGGAAAAGAGGCAGAACGTCCACAATGATGCACTTGGCCAAAAAGGGCGTATGAGTTTTTTCCTGAATATATTCAGGAAAAAACGCATACGCCCTTTTTGGCCAACCAAGCAAGCTTGCAAAGGAAATCTGCACTACAATGAAGTCTCACTTCCCCCCGGTCAAAAGGGCCATCTGAAAAAAGTGTAAAATCCAGAAAGGCAGGACAGGCCATGGAGAACTGGGAGCCTTGTTATGCTGATGGGCGGGATGTAAATTGCCAACAGACACTCGGGAGAAGTGTATGGTGTTTCCTGAAACATCTAAAAAACAAAGCAACAGAGCCTAGGGCACTTCCACTTATGGTCCTATAGTTTAGGGAAATTAAAATCAAAAAGACACAGCCACCCCAAAGTTTGGGACGCCTCTGTTTACAAGAACCTCGTTTACCGTACAAGTTCAACATCGCAGAAAGTGAAAAATGGATAAAGAAGTTGTGGTATTTACTTACAAAGCAATATCACTCAGCAATGAAATCTATGTCATCAGGCCCTTAGCAGCACAATGAGTGGATTCAGGTATGATGATTCTAACTGAAATAAGTCACACAGAAAAAGAAACATCATAAGATATCTGTAATACACGGAATGTAAACTTGGCTACACAGGAACTGAATTACAGAACAGAACAGGGTCTCAAATTTAGAAAACCAACTTATGCTTGCTTAAGGGTAAAGGTGAGTTGGGGTGCTGCATAAAACCAGAGATTGAAATGAGCACAGATAAAGTTCCTTAAGCCAAATATGGAATAGACAAGAGCTACTGCTTGCTCAACGAAATGGACTCAACACCGCATATTAAATGCCTAAGAATGTACCTGACTAGTAAGTATCTTAAAACCTATGGATTGCTATGTCTCCGAAAGAGAATCAAGCATGTGTACAGGGGCATAAACGCAGCAGTGATAGGATTGGAGAGGTTCGGTGAGCAAATGAAGACCCTTTGAAGTCATATTGCATGGTACCCATTCCACGGGTTTCAACTACCCAGGTTTAAGGTATTCTTCCTTCAGCTAAAACATGCATGTGGTACCTAGAGTATGATCAACCATGTGATCGGGAGACGTGTTCAAATATGTCTCAGTTTTCGTACCCTGGTACTCGGGTGCAACATTCCAGACGCTTTACTAACACCCTCCTGACTTGGAGAGTCAGTCCCTTTAACCTCCTGTTTGGCCCAGTTTGCAATTTCTGCGGAAGATGAACAGGAATAGCGAGAACCAATGAGAGACTAGCTGGAGGTGTCTGGACGGGCAAATTTAACTCTCATTTCCCACCAGGAAGAGGAATTAACCAAAGGCTCAGCGTGCCGTGCCGGAACAAGATTAGGGCCTGAAGCCATCCTGCGGTGTTGCGGCCAGCTCAAAAGAAAGCGAGTTGAAGAAAGGAGCTCAGGGGCACTGTAATTCACAAACCTGCAGAGTTATAAATGACAGCTATCGTCCAAAAATATACTGAAGTAAGGCTGCCAAGAGGACTTGAAAGCGGGGCAGAATTGCAGGAAACCGATTTCAGGAGGTAGACTGGAATTGCAGTGAAAGCATAGGAAAAGAGGCAGAACGTCCACAATGATGCACTTGGCCAAAAAGGGCGTATGCGTTTTTTCCTGAATATATTCAGGAAAAAACGCATACGCCCTTTTTGGCCAACCAAGCAAGCTTGCAAAGGAAATCTGCACTACAATGAAGTCTCACTTCCCCCCGGTCAAAAGGGCCATCTGAAAAAAGTGTAAAATCCAGAAAGGCAGGACAGACCATGGAGAACTGGGAGCCTTGTTATGCTGATGGGCGGGATGTAAATTGCCAACAGACACTCGGGAGAAGTGTATGGTGTTTCCTGAAACATCTAAAAAACAAAGCAACAGAGCCTAGGGCACTTCCACTTATGGTCCTATAGCTTAGGGAAATTAAAATCAAAAAGACACAGCCACCCCAAAGTTTGGGACGCCTCTGTTTACAAGAACCTCGTTTACCGTACAAGTTCAACATCGCAGAAAGTGAAAAATGGATAAAGAAGTTGTGGTATTTACTTACAAAGCAATATCACTCAGCAATGAAATCTATGTCATCAGGCCCTTAGCAGCACAATGAGTGGATTCAGGTATGATGATTCTAACTGAAATAAGTCACACAGAAAAAGAAACATCATAAGATATCTGTAATACACGGAATGTAAACTTGGCTACACAGGAACTGAATTACAGAACAGAACAGGGTCTCAAATTTAGAAAACCAACTTATGCTTGCTTAAGGGGAAAGGTGAGTTGGGGTGCTGCATAAAACCAGAGATTGAAATGAGCACAGATAAAGTTCCTTAAGCCAAATATGGAATAGACAAGAGCTACTCCTTGCTCAACGAAATGGACTCAACACCGCATATTAAATGCCTAAGAATGTACCTGACTAGTAAGTATCTTAAAACCTATGGATTGCTATGTCTCCGAAAGAGAATCAAGCATGTGTACAGGGGCATAAACGCAGCAGTGATAGGATTGGAGAGGTTCGGTGAGCAAATGAAGACCCTTTGAAGTCATATTGCATGGTACCCATTCCACGGGTTTCAACTACCCAGGTTTAAGGTATTCTTCCTTCAGCTAAAACATGCATGTGGTACCTAGAGTATGATCAACCATGTGATCGGGAGACGTGTTCAAATATGTCTCAGTTTTCGTACCCTGGTACTCGGGTGCAACATTCCAGACGCTTTACTAACACCCTCCCGACTTGGAGAGTCAGTCCCTTTAACCTCCTGTTTGGCCCAGTTTGCAATTTCTGCGGAAGATGAACAGGAATAGCGAGAACCAATGAGAGACTAGCTGGAGGTGTCTGGACGGGCAAATTTAACTCTCATTTCCCACCAGGAAGAGGAATTAACCAAAGGCTCAGCGTGCCGTGCCGGAACCAGATTAGGGCCTGAAGCCATCCTGCGGTGTTGCGGCCAGCTCAAAAGAAAGCGAGTTGAAGAAAGGAGCTCAGGGGCACTGTAATTCACAAACCTGCAGAGTTATAAATGACAGCTATCGTCCAAAAATATACTGAAGTAAGGCTGCCAAGAGGACTTGAAAGCGGGGCAGAATTGCAGGAAACCGATTTCAGGAGGTAGACTGGAATTGCATTGAAAGCATAGGAAAAGAGGCAGAACGTCCACAATGATGCACTTGGCCAAAAAGGGCGTATGCATTTTTTCCTGAATATATTCAGGAAAAAACGCATACGCCCTTTTTGGCCAACCAAGCAAGCTTGCAAAGGAAATCTGCACTACAATGAAGTCTCACTTCCCCCCGGTCAAAAGGGCCATCTGAAAAAAGTGTAAAATCCAGAAAGGCAGGACAGGCCATGGAGAACTGGGAGCCTTGTTATGCTGATGGGCGGGATGTAAATTGCCAACAGACACTCGGGAGAAGTGTATGGTGTTTCCTGAAACATCTAAAAAACAAAGCAACAGAGCCTAGGGCACTTCCACTTATGGTCCTATAGCTTAGGGAAATTAAAATAAAAAAGACACAGCCACCCCAAAGTTTGGGACGCCTCTGTTTACAAGAACCTCGTTTAGCGTACAAGTTCAACATCGCAGAAAGTGAAAAATGGATAAAGAAGTTGTGGTATTTACTTACAAAGCAATATCACTCAGCAATGAAATCTATGTCATCAGGCCCTTAGCAGCACAATGAGTGGATTCAGGTATGATGATTCTAACTGAAATAAGTCACACAGAAAAAGAAACATCATAAGATATCAGTAATACACGGAATGTAAACTTGGCTACACAGGAACTGAATTACAGAACAGAACAGGGTCTCAAATTTAGAAAACCAACTTATGCTTTCTTAAGGGTAAAGGTGAGTTGGGGTGCTGCATAAAACCAGAGATTGAAATGAGCACAGATAAAGTTCCTTAAGCCAAATATGGAATAGACAAGAGCTACTCCTTGCTCAACGAAATGGACTCAACACCGCATATTAAATGCCTAAGAATGTACCTGACTAGTAAGTATCTTAAAACCTATGGATTGCTATGTCTCCGAAAGAGAATCAAGCATGTGTACAGGGGCATAAACGCAGCAGTGATAGGATTGGAGAGGTTCGGTGAGCAAATGAAGACCCTTTGAAGTCATATTGCATGGTACCCATTCCACGGGTTTCAACTACCCAGGTTTAAGGTATTCTTCCTTCAGCTAAAACATGCATGTGGAACCTAGAGTATGATCAACCATGTGATCGGGAGACGTGTTCAAATATGTCTCAGTTTTCGTACACTGGTACTCGGGTGCAACATTCCAGACGCTTTACTAACACCCTCCCGACTTGGAGAGTCAGTCCCTTTAACCTCCTGTTTGGCCCAGTTTGCAATTTCTGCGGAAGATGAACAGGAATAGCGAGAACAAATGAGAGACTAGCTGGAGGTGTCTGGACGGGCAAATTTAACTCTCATTTCCCACCAGGAAGAGGAATTAACCAAAGGCTCAGCGTGCCGTGCCGGAACCAGATTAGGGCCTGAAGCCATCCTGCGGTGTTGCGGCCAGGTCACAAGAAAGCGAGTTGAAGAAAGGAGCTCAGGGGCACTGTAATTCACAAACCTGCAGAGTTATAAATGACAGCTATCGTCCAAAAATATACTGAAGTAAGGCTGCCAAGAGGACTTGAAAGCGGGGCAGAATTGCAGGAAACCGATTTCAGGAGGCAGACTGGAATTGCATTGAAAGCATAGGAAAAGAGGCAGAACGTCCACCATGATGCACTTGGCCAAAAAGTGCGTATGCGTTTTTTCCTGAATATATTCAGGAAAAAACGCATACGCCCTTTTTGGCCAACCAAGCAAGCTTGCAAAGGAAATCTGCACTACAATGAAGTCTCACTTCCCCCCGGTCAAAAGGGCCATCTGAAAAAAGTGTAAAATCCAGAAAGGCAGGACAGGCCATGGAGAACTGGGAGCCTTGTTATGCTGATGGGCGGGATGTAAATTGCCAACAGACACTCGGGAGAAGTGTATGGTGTTTCCTGAAACATCTAAAAAACAAAGCAACAGAGCCTAGGGCACTTCCACTTATGGTCCTATAGCTTAGGGAAATTAAAATCAAAAAGACACAGCCACCCCAAAGTTTGGGACGCCTCTGTTTACAAGAACCTCGTTTACCGTACAAGTTCAACATCGCAGAAAGTGAAAAATGGATAAAGAAGTTGTGGTATTTACTTACAAAGCAATATCACTCAGCAATGAAATCTATGTCATCAGGCCCTTAGCAGCACAATGAGTGGATTCAGGTATGATGATTCTAACTGAAATAAGTCACACAGAAAAAGAAACATCATAAGATATCAGTAATACACGGAATGTAAACTTGGCTACACAGGAACTGAATTACAGAACAGAACAGGGTCTCAAATTTAGAAAACCAACTTATGCTTGCTTAAGGGGAAAGGTGAGTTGGGGTGCTGCATAAAACCAGAGATTGAAATGAGCACAGATAAAGTTCCTTAAGCCAAATATGGAATAGACAAGAGCTACTCCTTGCTCAACGAAATGGACTCAACACCGCATATTAAATGCCTAAGAATGTACCTGACTAGTAAGTATCTTAAAACCTATGGATTGCTATGTCTCCGAAAGAGAATCAAGCATGTGTACAGGGGCATAAACGCAGCAGTGATAGGATTGGAGAGGTTCGGTGAGCAAATGAAGACCCTTTGAAGTCATATTGCATGGTACCCATTCCACGGGTTTCAACTACCCAGGTTTAAGGTATTCTTCCTTCAGCTAAAACATGCATGTGGAACCTAGAGTATGATCAACCATGTGATCGGGAGACGTGTTCAAATATGTCTCAGTTTTCGTACCCTGGTACTCGGGTGCAACATTCCAGACGCTTTACTAACACCCTCCCGACTTGGAGAGTCAGTCCCTTTAACCTCCTGTTTGGCCCAGTTTGCAATTTCTGCGGAAGATGAACAGGAATAGCGAGAACCAATGAGAGACTAGCTGGAAGGTGTCTGGACGGGCAAATTTAACTCTCATTTCCCACCAGGAAGAGGAATTAACCAAAGGCTCAGCGTGCCGTGCCGGAACCAGATTAGGGCCTGAAGCCATCCTGCGGTGTTGCGGCCAGCTCAAAAGAAAGCGAGTTGAAGAAAGGAGCTCAGGGGCACTGTAATTCACAAACCTGCAGAGTTATAAATGACAGCTATCGTCCAAAAATATACTGAAGTAAGGCTGCCAAGAGGACTTGAAAGCGGGGCAGAATTGCAGGAAACCGATTTCAGGAGGCAGACTGGAATTGCATTGAAAGCATAGGAAAAGAGGCAGAACGTCCACAATGATGCACTTGGCCAAAAAGGGCGTATGCGTTTTTTCCTGAATATATTCAGGAAAAAACGCATACGCCCTTTTTGGCCAACCAAGCAAGCTTGCAAAGGAAATCTGCACTACAATGAAGTCTCACTTCCCCCCGGTCAAAAGGGCCATCTGAAAAAAGTGTAAAATCCAGAAAGGCAGGACAGGCCATGGAGAACTGGGAGCCTTGTTATGCTGATGGGCGGGATGTAAATTGCCAACAGACACTCGGGAGAAGTGTATGGTGTTTCCTGAAACATCTAAAAAACAAAGCAACAGAGCCTAGGGCACTTCCACTTATGGTCCTATAGCTTAGGGAAATTAAAATCAAAAAGACACAGCCACCCCAAAGTTTGGGACGCCTCTGTTTACAAGAACCTCGTTTACCGTACAAGTTCAACATCGCAGAAAGTGAAAAATGGATAAAGAAGTTGTGGTATTTACTTACAAAGCAATATCACTCAGCAATGAAATCTATGTCATCAGGCCCTTAGCAGCACAATGAGTGGATTCAGGTATGATGATTCTAACTGAAATAAGTCACACAGAAAAAGAAACATCATAAGATATCAGTAATACACGGAATGTAAACTTGGCTACACAGGAACTGAATTACAGAACAGAACAGGGTCTCAAATTTAGAAAACCAACTTATGCTTGCTTAAGGGGAAAGGTGAGTTGGGGTGCTGCATAAAACCAGAGATTGAAATGAGCACAGATAAAGTTCCTTAAGCCAAATATGGAATAGACAAGAGCTACTCCTTGCTCAACGAAATGGACTCAACACCGCATATTAAATGCCTAAGAATGTACCTGACTAGTAAGTATCTTAAAACCTATGGATTGCTATGTCTCCGAAAGAGAATCAAGCATGTGTACAGGGGCATAAACGCAGCAGTGATAGGATTGGAGAGGTTCGGTGAGCAAATGAAGACCCTTTGAAGTCATATTGCATGGTACCCATTCCACGGGTTTCAACTACCCAGGTTTAAGGTATTCTTCCTTCAGCTAAAACATGCATGTGGAACCTAGAGTATGATCAACCATGTGATCGGGAGACGTGTTCAAATATGTCTCAGTTTTCGTACCCTGGTACTCGGGTGCAACATTCCAGACGCTTTCCTAACACCCTCCCGACTTGGAGAGTCAGTCCCTTTAACCTCCTGTTTGGCCCAGTTTGCAATTTCTGCGGAAGATGAACAGGAATAGCGAGAACCAATGAGAGACTAGCTGGAGGTGTCTGGACGGGCAAATTTAACTCTCATTTCCCACCAGGAAGAGGAATTAACCAAAGGCTCAGCGTGCCGTGCCGGAACCAGATTAGGGCCTGAAGCCATCCTGCGGTGTTGCGGCCAGCTCAAAAGAAAGCGAGTTGAAGAAAGGAGCTCAGGGGCACTGTAATTCACAAACCTGCAGAGTTATAAATGACAGCTATCGTCCAAAAATATACTGAAGTAAGGCTGCCAAGAGGACTTGAAAGCGGGGCAGAATTGCAGGAAACCGATTTCAGGAGGCAGACTGGAATTGCATTGAAAGCATAGGAAAAGAGGCAGAACGTCCACAATGATGCACTTGGCCAAAAAGGGCGTATGCGTTTTTTCCTGAATATATTCAGGAAAAAACGCATACGCCCTTTTTGGCCAACCAAGCAAGCTTGCAAAGGAAATCTGCACTACAATGAAGTCTCACTTCCCCCCGGTCAAAAGGGCCATCTGAAAAAAGTGTAAAATCCAGAAAGGCAGGACAGGCCATGGAGAACTGGGAGCCTTGTTATGCTGATGGGCGGGATGTAAATTGCCAACAGACACTCGGGAGAAGTGTATGGTGTTTCCTGAAACATCTAAAAAACAAAGCAACAGAGCCTAGGGCACTTCCACTTATGGTCCTATAGCTTAGGGAAATTAAAATCAAAAAGACACAGCCACCCCAAAGTTTGGGACGCCTCTGTTTACAAGAACCTCGTTTACCGTACAAGTTCAACATCACAGAAAGTGAAAAATGGATAAAGAAGTTGTGGTATTTACTTACAAAGCAATATCACTCAGCAATGAAATCTATGTCATCAGGCCCTTAGCAGCACAATGAGTGGATTCAGGTATGATGATTCTAACTGAAATAAGTCACACAGAAAAAGAAACATCATAAGATATCAGTAATACACGGAATGTAAACTTGGCTACACAGGAACTGAATTACAGAACAGAACAGGGTCTCAAATTTAGAAAACCAACTTATGCTTGCTTAAGGGGAAAGGTGAGTTGGGGTGCTGCATAAAACCAGAGATTGAAATGAGCACAGATAAAGTTCCTTAAGCCAAATATGGAATAGACAAGAGCTACTCCTTGCTCAACGAAATGGACTCAACACCGCATATTAAATGCCTAAGAATGTACCTGACTAGTAAGTATCTTAAAACCTATGGATTGCTATGTCTCCGAAAGAGAATCAAGCATGTGTACAGGGGCATAAACGCAGCAGTGATAGGATTGGAGAGGTTCGGTGAGCAAATGAAGACCCTTTGAAGTCATATTGCATGGTACCCATTCCACGGGTTTCAACTACCCAGGTTTAAGGTATTCTTCCTTCAGCTAAAACATGCATGTGGAACCTAGAGTATGATCAACCATGTGATCGGGAGACGTGTTCAAATATGTCTCAGTTTTCGTACCCTGGTACTCGGGTGCAACATTCCAGACGCTTTACTAACACCCTCCCGACTTGGAGAGTCAGTCCCTTTAACCTCCTGTTTGGCCCAGTTTGCAATTACTGCGGAAGATGAACAGGAATAGCGAGAACCAATGAGAGACTAGCTGGAGGTGTCTGGACGGGCAAATTTAACTCTCATTTCCCACCAGGAAGAGGAATTAACCAAAGGCTCAGCGTGCCGTGCCGGAACCAGATTAGGGCCTGAAGCCATCCTGCAGTGTTGCGGCCAGCTCAAAAGAAAACGAGTTGAAGAAAGGAGCTCAGGGGCACTGTAATTCACAAACCTGCAGAGTTATAAATGACAGCTATCGTCCAAAAATATACTGAAGTAAGGCTGCCAAGAGGACTTGAAAGCGGGGCAGAATTGCAGGAAACCGATTTCAGGAGGTAGACTGGAATTGCATTGAAAGCATAGGAAAAGAGGCAGAACGTCCACAATGATGCACTTGGCCAAAAAGGGCGTATGCGTTTTTTCCTGAATATATTCAGGAAAAAACGCATACGCCCTTTTTGGCCAACCAAGCAAGCTTGCAAAGGAAATCTGCACTACAATGAAGTCTCACTTCCCCCCGGTCAAAAGGGCCATCTGAAAAAAGTGTAAAATCCAGAAAGGCAGGACAGGCCATGGAGAACTGGGAGCCTTGTTATGCTGATGGGCGGGATGTAAATTGCCAACAGACACTCGGGAGAAGTGTATGGTGTTTCCTGAAACATCTAAAAAACAAAGCAACAGAGCCTAGGGCACTTCCACTTATGGTCCTATAGCTTAGGGAAATTAAAATCAAAAAGACACAGCCACCCCAAAGTTTGGGACGCCTCTGTTTACAAGAACCTCGTTTACCGTACAAGTTCAACATCGCAGAAAGTGAAAAATGGATAAAGAAGTTGTGGTATTTACTTACAAAGCAATATCACTCAGCAATGAAATCTATGTCATCAGGCCCTTAGCAGCACAATGAGTGGATTCAGGTATGATGATTCTAACTGAAATAAGTCACACAGAAAAAGAAACATCATAAGATATCAGTAATACATGGAATGTAAACTTGGCTACACAGGAACTGAATTACAGAACAGAACAGGGTCTCAAATTTAGAAAACCAACTTATGCTTGCTTAAGGGGAAAGGTGAGTTGGGGTGCTGCATAAAACCAGAGATTGAAATGAGCACAGATAAAGTTCCTTAAGCCAAATATGGAATAGACAAGAGCTACTCCTTGCTCAATGAAATGGACTCAACACCGCATATTAAATGCCTAAGAATGTACCTGACTAGTAAGTATCTTAAAACCTATGGATTGCTATGTCTCCGAAAGAGAATCAAGCATGTGTACAGGGGCATAAATGCAGCAGTGATAGGATTGGAGAGGTTCGGTGAGCAAATGAAGACCCTTTGAAGTCATATTGCATGGTACCCATTCCACGGGTTTCAACTACCCAGGTTTAAGGTATTCTTCCTTCAGCTAAAACATGCATGTGGAACCTAGAGTATGATCAACCATGTGATCGGGAAACGTGTTCAAATATGTCTCAGTTTTCGTACCCTGGTACTCGGGTGCAACATTCCAGACGCTTTACTAACACCCTCCCGACTTGGAGAGTCAGTCCCTTTAACCTCCTGTTTGGCCCAGTTTGCAATTTCTGCGGAAGATGAACAGGAATAGCGAGAACCAATGAGAGACTAGCTGGATGGTGTCTGGACGGGCAAATTTAACTCTCATTTCCCACCAGGAAGAGGAATTAACCAAAGGCTCAGCGTGCCGTGCCGGAACCAGATTAGGGCCTGAAGCCATCCTGCGGTGTTGCGGCCAGGTCACAAGAAAGCGAGTTGAAGAAAGGAGCTCAGGGGCACTGTAATTCACAAACCTGCAGAGTTATAAATGACAGCTATCGTCCAAAAATATACTGAAGTAAGGCTGCCAAGAGGACTTGAAAGCGGGGCAGAATTGCAGGAAACCGATTTCAGGAGGTAGACTGGAATTGCATTGAAAGCATAGGAAAAGAGGCAGAACGTCCACAATGATGCACTTGGCCAAAAAGGGCGTATGCGTTTTTTCCTGAATATATTCAGGAAAAAACGCATACGCCCTTTTTGGCCAACCAAGCAAGCTTGCAAAGGAAATCTGCACTACAATGAAGTCTCACTTCCCCCCGGTCAAAAGGGCCATCTGAAAAAAGTGTAAAATCCAGAAAGACAGGACAGGCCATGGAGAACTGGGAGCCTTGTTATGCTGATGGGCGGGATGTAAATTGCCAACAGACACTCGGGAGATGTGTATGGTGTTTCCTGAAACATCTAAAAAACAAAGCAACAGAGCCTAGGGCACTTCCACTTATGGTCCTATAGCTTAGGGAAATTAAAATAAAAAAGACACAGCCACCCCAAAGTTTGGGACGCCTCTGTTTACAAGAACCTCGTTTACAGTACAAGTTCAACATCGCAGAAAGTGAAAAATGGATAAAGAAGTTGTGGTATTTACTTACAAAGCAATATCACTCAGCAATGAAATCTATGTCATCAGGCCCTTAGCAGCACAATGAGTGGATTCAGGTATGATGATTCTAACTGAAATAAGTCACACAGAAAAAGAACCATCATAAGATATCAGTAATACACGGAATGTAAACTTGGCTACACAGGAACTGAATTACAGAACAGAACAGGGTCTCAAATTTAGAAAACCAACTTATGCTTGCTTAAGGGGAAAGGTGAGTTGGGGTGCTGCATAAAACCAGAGATTGAAATGAGCACAGATAAAGTTCCTTAAGCCAAATATGGAATAGACAAGAGCTACTCCTTGCTCAACGAAATGGACTCAACACCGCATATTAAATGCCTAAGAATGTACCTGACTAGTAAGTATCTTAAAACCTATGGATTGCTATGTCTCCGAAAGAGAATCAAGCATGTGTACAGGGGCATAAACGCAGCAGTGATAGGATTGGAGAGGTTCGGTGAGCAAATGAAGACCCTTTGAAGTCATATTGCATGGTACCCATTCCACGGGTTTCAACTACCCAGGTTTAAGGTATTCTTCCTTCAGCTAAAACATGCATGTGGAACCTAGAGTATGATCAACCATGTGATCGGGAGACGTGTTCAAATATGTCTCAGTTTTCGTACCCTGGTACTCGGGTGCAACATTCCAGACGCTTTACTAACACCCTCCCGACTTGGAGAGTCAGTCCCTTTAACCTCCTGTTTGGCCCAGTTTGCAATTTCTGCGGAAGATGAACAGGAATAGCGAGAACCAATGAGAGACTAGCTGGAGGTGTCTGGACGGGCAAATTTAACTCTCATTTCCCACCAGGAAGAGGAATTAACCAAAGGCTCAGCGTGCCGTGCCGGAACAAGATTAGGGCCTGAAGCCATCCTGCGGTGTTGCGGCCAGCTCAAAAGAAAGCGAGTTGAAGAAAGGAGCTCAGGGGCACTGTAATTCACAAACCTGCAGAGTTATAAATGACAGCTATCGTCCAAAAATATACTGAAGTAAGGCTGCCAAGAGGACTTGAAAGCGGGGCAGAATTGCAGGAAACCGATTTCAGGAGGTAGACTGGAATTGCATTGAAAGCATAGGAAAAGAGGCAGAACGTCCACAATGATGCACTTGGCCAAAAAGGGCGTATGCGTTTTTTCCTGAATATATTCAGGAAAAAACGCATACGCCCTTTTTGGCCAACCAAGCAAGCTTGCAAAGGAAATCTGCACTACAATGAAGTCTCACTTCCCCCCGGTCAAAAGGGCCATCTGAAAAAAGTGTAAAATCCAGAAAGGCAGGACAGGCCATGGAGAACTGGGAGCCTTGTTATGCTGATGGGCGGGATGTAAATTGCCAACAGACACTCGGGAGAAGTGTATGGTGTTTCCTGAAACATCTAAAAAACAAAGCAACAGAGCCTAGGGCACTTCCACTTATGGTCCTATAGCTTAGGGAAATTAAAATAAAAAAGACACAGCCACCCCAAAGTTTGGGACGCCTCTGTTTACAAGAACCTCGTTTACAGTACAAGTTCAACATCGCAGAAAGTGAAAAATGGATAAAGAAGTTGTGGTATTTACTTACAAAGCAATATCACTCAGCAATGAAATCTATGTCATCAGGCCCTTAGCAGCACAATGAGTGGATTCAGGTATGATGATTCTAACTGAAATAAGTCACACAGAAAAAGAAACATCATAAGATATCAGTAATACACGGAATGTAAACTTGGCTACACAGGAACTGAATTACAGAACAGAACAGGGTCTCAAATTTAGAAAACCAACTTATGCTTGCTTAAGGGGAAAGGTGAGTTGGGGTGCTGCATAAAACCAGAGATTGAAATGAGCACAGATAAAGTTCCTTAAGCCAAATATGGAATAGACAAGAGCTACTCCTTGCTCAACGAAATGGACTCAACACCGCATATTAAATGCCTAAGAATGTACCTGACTAGTAAGTATCTTAAAACCTATGGATTGCTATGTCTCCGAAAGAGAATCAAGCATGTGTACAGGGGCATAAACGCAGCAGTGATAGGATTGGAGAGGTTCGGTGAGCAAATGAAGACCCTTTGAAGTCATATTGCATGGTACCCATTCCACGGGTTTCAACTACCCAGGTTTAAGGTATTCTTCCTTCAGCTAAAACATGCATGTGGAACCTAGAGTATGATCAACCATGTGATCGGGAGACGTGTTCAAATATGTCTCAGTTTTCGTACCCTGGTACTCGGGTGCAACATTCCAGACGCTTTACTAACACCCTCCCGACTTGGAGAGTCAGTCCCTTTAACCTCCTGTTTGGCCCAGTTTGCAATTTCTGCGGAAGATGAACAGGAATAGCGAGAACCAATGAGAGACTAGCTGGAAGGTGTCTGGACGGGCAAATTTAACTCTCATTTCCCACCAGGAAGAGGAATTAACCAAAGGCTCAGCGTGCCGTGCCGGAACCAGATTAGGGCCTGAAGCCATCCTGCGGTGTTGCGGCCAGCTCAAAAGAAAGCGAGTTGAAGAAAGGAGCTCAGGGGCACTGTAATTCACAAACCTGCAGAGTTATAAATGACAGCTATCGTCCAAAAATATACTGAAGTAAGGCTGCCAAGAGGACTTGAAAGCGGGGCAGAATTGCAGGAAACCGATTTCAGGAGGCAGACTGGAATTGCATTGAAAGCATAGGAAAAGAGGCAGAACGTCCACAATGATGCACTTGGCCAAAAAGGGCGTATGCGTTTTTTCCTGAATATATTCAGGAAAAAACGCATACGCCCTTTTTGGCCAACCAAGCAAGCTTGCAAAGGAAATCTGCACTACAATGAAGTCTCACTTCCCCCCGGTCAAAAGGGCCATCTGAAAAAAGTGTAAAATCCAGAAAGGCAGGACAGGCCATGGAGAACTGGGAGCCTTGTTATGCTGATGGGCGGGATGTAAATTGCCAACAGACACTCGGGAGAAGTGTATGGTGTTTCCTGAAACATCTAAAAAACAAAGCAACAGAGCCTAGGGCACTTCCACTTATGGTCCTATAGCTTAGGGAAATTAAAATCAAAAAGACACAGCCACCCCAAAGTTTGGGACGCCTCTGTTTACAAGAACCTCGTTTACAGTACAAGTTCAACATCGCAGAAAGTGAAAAATGGATAAAGAAGTTGTGGTATTTACTTACAAAGCAATATCACTCAGCAATGAAATCTATGTCATCAGGCCCTTAGCAGCACAATGAGTGGATTCAGGTATGATGATTCTAACTGAAATAAGTCACACAGAAAAAGAAACATCATAAGATATCAGTAATACACGGAATGTAAACTTGGCTACACAGGAACTGAATTACAGAACAGAACAGGGTCTCAAATTTAGAAAACCAACTTATGCTTGCTTAAGGGGAAAGGTGAGTTGGGGTGCTGCATAAAACCAGAGATTGAAATGAGCACAGATAAAGTTCCTTAAGCCAAATATGGAATAGACAAGAGCTACTCCTTGCTCAACGAAATGGACTCAACACCGCATATTAAATGCCTAAGAATGTACCTGACTAGTAAGTATCTTAAAACCTATGGATTGCTATGTCTCCGAAAGAGAATCAAGCATGTGTACAGGGGCATAAACGCAGCAGTGATAGGATTGGAGAGGTTCGGTGAGCAAATGAAGACCCTTTGAAGTCATATCGCATGGTACCCATTCCACGGGTTTCAACTACCCAGGTTTAAGGTATTCTTCCTTCAGCTAAAACATGCATGTGGAACCTAGAGTATGATCAACCATGTGATCGGGAGACGTGTTCAAATATGTCTCAGTTTTCGTACCCTGGTACTCGGGTGCAACATTCCAGACGCTTTACTAACACCCTCCCGACTTGGAGAGTCAGTCCCTTTAACCTCCTGTTTGGCCCAGTTTGCAATTTCTGCGGAAGATGAACAGGAATAGCGAGAACCAATGAGAGACTAGCTGGAAGGTGTCTGGACGGGCAAATTTAACTCTCATTTCCCACCAGGAAGAGGAATTAACCAAAGGCTCAGCGTGCCGTGCCGGAACCAGATTAGGGCCTGAAGCCATCCTGCGGTGTTGCGGCCAGCTCAAAAGAAAGCGAGTTGAAGAAAGGAGCTCAGGGGCACTGTAATTCACAAACCTGCAGAGTTATAAATGACAGCTATCGTCCAAAAATATACTGAAGTAAGGCTGCCAAGAGGACTTGAAAGCGGGGCAGAATTGCAGGAAACCGATTTCAGGAGGCAGACTGGAATTGCATTGAAAGCATAGGAAAAGAGGCAGAACGTCCACCATGATGCACTTGGCCAAAAAGGGCATATGCGTTTTTTCCTGAATATATTCAGGAAAAAACGCATACGCCCTTTTTGGCCAACCAAGCAAGCTTGCAAAGGAAATCTGCACTACAATGAAGTCTCACTTCCCCCCGGTCAAAAGGGCCATCTGAAAAAAGTGTAAAATCCAGAAAGGCAGGACAGGCCATGGAGAACTGGGAGCCTTGTTATGCTGATGGGCGGGATGTAAATTGCCAACAGACACTCGGGAGAAGTGTATGGTGTTTCCTGAAACATCTAAAAAACAAAGCAACAGAGCCTAGGGCACTTCCACTTATGGTCCTATAGCTTAGGGAAATTAAAATCAAAAAGACACAGCCACCCCAAAGTTTGGGACGCCTCTGTTTACAAGAACCTCGTTTACCGTACAAGTTCAACATCGCAGAAAGTGAAAAATGGATAAAGAAGTTGTGGTATTTACTTACAAAGCAATATCACTCAGCAATGAAATCTATGTCATCAGGCCCTTAGCAGCACAATGAGTGGATTCAGGTATGATGATTCTAACTGAAATAAGTCACACAGAAAAAGAAACATCATAAGATATCAGTAATACACGGAATGTAAACTTGGCTACACAGGAACTGAATTACAGAACAGAACAGGGTCTCAAATTTAGAAAACCAACTTATGCTTGCTTAAGGGGAAAGGTGAGTTGGGGTGCTGCATAAAACCAGAGATTGAAATGAGCACAGATAAAGTTCCTTAAGCCAAATATGGAATAGACAAGAGCTACTCCTTGCTCAACGAAATGGACTCAACACCGCATATTAAATGCCTAAGAATGTACCTGACTAGTAAGTATCTTAAAACCTATGGATTGCTATGTCTCCGAAAGAGAATCAAGCATGTGTACAGGGGCATAAACGCAGCAGTGATAGGATTGGAGAGGTTCGGTGAGCAAATGAAGACCCTTTGAAGTCATATTGCATGGTACCCATTCCACGGGTTTCAACTACCCAGGTTTAAGGTATTCTTCCTTCAGCTAAAACATGCATGTGGAACCTAGAGTATGATCAACCATGTGATCGGGAGACGTGTTCAAATATGTCTCAGTTTTCGTACCCTGGTACTCGGGTGCAACATTCCAGACGCTTTACTAACACCCTCCCGACTTGGAGAGTCAGTCCCTTTAACCTCCTGTTTGGCCCAGTTTGCAATTTCTGCGGAAGATGAACAGGAATAGCGAGAACCAATGAGAGACTAGCTGGAGGTGTCTGGACGGGCAAATTTAACTCTCATTTCCCACCAGGAAGAGGAATTAACCAAAGGCTCAGCGTGCCGTGCCGGAACCAGATTAGGGCCTGAAGCCATCCTGCGGTGTTGCGGCCAGCTCAAAAGAAAGCGAGTTGAAGAAAGGAGCTCAGGGGCACTGTAATTCACAAACCTGCAGAGTTATAAATGACAGCTATCGTCCAAAAATATACTGAAGTAAGGCTGCCAAGAGGACTTGAAAGCGGGGCAGAATTGCAGGAAACCGATTTCAGGAGGTAGACTGGAATTGCATTGAAAGCATAGGAAAAGAGGCAGAACGTCCACAATGATGCACTTGGCCAAAAAGGGCGTATGCGTTTTTTCCTGAATATATTCAGGAAAAAACGCATACGCCCTTTTTGGCCAACCAAGCAAGCTTGCAAAGGAAATCTGCACTACAATGAAGTCTCACTTCCCCCCGGTCAAAAGGGCCATCTGAAAAAAGTGTAAAATCCAGAAAGACAGGACAGGCCATGGAGAACTGGGAGCCTTGTTATGCTGATGGGCGGGATGTAAATTGCCAACAGACACTCGGGAGATGTGTATGGTGTTTCCTGAAACATCTAAAAAACAAAGCAACAGAGCCTAGGGCACTTCCACTTATGGTCCTATAGCTTAGGGAAATTAAAATCAAAAAGACACAGCCACCCCAAAGTTTGGGACGCCTCTGTTTACAAGAACCTCGTTTACAGTACAAGTTCAACATCGCAGAAAGTGAAAAATGGATAAAGAAGTTGTGGTATTTACTTACAAAGCAATATCACTCAGCAATGAAATCTATGTCATCAGGCCCTTAGCAGCACAATGAGTGGATTCAGGTATGATGATTCTAACTGAAATAAGTCACACAGAAAAAGAACCATCATAAGATATCAGTAATACACGGAATGTAAACTTGGCTACACAGGAACTGAATTACAGAACAGAACAGGGTCTCAAATTTAGAAAACCAACTTATGCTTGCTTAAGGGGAAAGGTGAGTTGGGGTGCTGCATAAAACCAGAGATTGAAATGAGCACAGATAAAGTTCCTTAAGCCAAATATGGAATAGACAAGAGCTACTCCTTGCTCAACGAAATGGACTCAACACCGCATATTAAATGCCTAAGAATGTACCTGACTAGTAAGTATCTTAAAACCTATGGATTGCTATGTCTCCGAAAGAGAATCAAGCATGTGTACAGGGGCATAAACGCAGCAGTGATAGGATTGGAGAGGTTCGGTGAGCAAATGAAGACCCTTTGAAGTCATATTGCATGGTACCCATTCCACGGGTTTCAACTACCCAGGTTTAAGGTATTCTTCCTTCAGCTAAAACATGCATGTGGAACCTAGAGTATGATCAACCATGTGATCGGGAGACGTGTTCAAATATGTCTCAGTTTTCGTACCCTGGTACTCGGGTGCAACATTCCAGACGCTTTACTAACACCCTCCCGACTTGGAGAGTCAGTCCCTTTAACCTCCTGTTTGGCCCAGTTTGCAATTTCTGCGGAAGATGAACAGGAATAGCGAGAACCAATGAGAGACTAGCTGGAGGTGTCTGGACGGGCAAATTTAACTCTCATTTCCCACCAGGAAGAGGAATTAACCAAAGGCTCAGCGTGCCGTGCCGGAACCAGATTAGGGCCTGAAGCCATCCTGCGGTGTTGCGGCCAGCTCAAAAGAAAGCGAGTTGAAGAAAGGAGCTCAGGGGCACTGTAATTCACAAACCTGCAGAGTTATAAATGACAGCTATCGTCCAAAAATATACTGAAGTAAGGCTGCCAAGAGGACTTGAAAGCGGGGCAGAATTGCAGGAAACCGATTTCAGGAGGTAGACTGGAATTGCATTGAAAGCATAGGAAAAGAGGCAGAACGTCCACAATGATGCACTTGGCCAAAAAGGGCGTATGCGTTTTTTCCTGAATATATTCAGGAAAAAACGCATACGCCCTTTTTGGCCAACCAAGCAAGCTTGCAAAGGAAATCTGCACTACAATGAAGTCTCACTTCCCCCCGGTCAAAAGGGCCATCTGAAAAAAGTGTAAAATCCAGAAAGGCAGGACAGGCCATGGAGAACTGGGAGCCTTGTTATGCTGATGGGCGGGATGTAAATTGCCAACAGACACTCGGGAGAAGTGTATGGTGTTTCCTGAAACATCTAAAAAACAAAGCAACAGAGCCTAGGGCACTTCCACTTATGGTCCTATAGCTTAGGGAAATTAAAATCAAAAAGACACAGCCACCCCAAAGTTTGGGACGCCTCTGTTTACAAGAACCTCGTTTACAGTACAAGTTCAACATCGCAGAAAGTGAAAAATGGATAAAGAAGTTGTGGTATTTACTTACAAAGCAATATCACTCAGCAATGAAATCTATGTCATCAGGCCCTTAGCAGCACAATGAGTGGATTCAGGTATGATGATTCTAACTGAAATAAGTCACACAGAAAAAGAAACATCATAAGATATCAGTAATACACGGAATGTAAACTTGGCTACACAGGAACTGAATTACAGAACAGAACAGGGTCTCAAATTTAGAAAACCAACTTATGCTTGCTTAAGGGGAAAGGTGAGTTGGGGTGCTGCATAAAACCAGAGATTGAAATGAGCACAGATAAAGTTCCTTAAGCCAAATATGGAATAGACAAGAGCTACTCCTTGCTCAACGAAATGGACTCAACACCGCATATTAAATGCCTAAGAATGTACCTGACTAGTAAGTATCTTAAAACCTATGGATTGCTATGTCTCCGAAAGAGAATCAAGCATGTGTACAGGGGCATAAACGCAGCAGTGATAGGATTGGAGAGGTTCGGTGAGCAAATGAAGACCCTTTGAAGTCATATTGCATGGTACCCATTCCACGGGTTTCAACTACCCAGGTTTAAGGTATTCTTCCTTCAGCTAAAACATGCATGTGGAACCTAGAGTATGATCAACCATGTGATCGGGAGACGTGTTCAAATATGTCTCAGTTTTCGTACCCTGGTACTCGGGTGCAACATTCCAGACGCTTTACTAACACCCTCCCGACTTGGAGAGTCAGTCCCTTTAACCTCCTGTTTGGCCCAGTTTGCAATTTCTGCGGAAGATGAACAGGAATAGCGAGAACCAATGAGAGACTAGCTGGAGGTGTCTGGACGGGCAAATTTAACTCTCATTTCCCACCAGGAAGAGGAATTAACCAAAGGCTCAGCGTGCCGTGCCGGAACCAGATTAGGGCCTGAAGCCATCCTGCGGTGTTGCGGCCAGCTCAAAAGAAAGCGAGTTGAAGAAAGGAGCTCAGGGGCACTGTAATTCACAAACCTGCAGAGTTATAAATGACAGCTATCGTCCAAAAATATACTGAAGTAAGGCTGCCAAGAGGACTTGAAAGCGGGGCAGAATTGCAGGAAACCGATTTCAGGAGGCAGACTGGAATTGCATTGAAAGCATAGGAAAAGAGGCAGAACGTCCACAATGATGCACTTGGCCAAAAAGGGCGTATGCGTTTTTTCCTGAATATATTCAGGAAAAAACGCATACGCCCTTTTTGGCCAACCAAGCAAGCTTGCAAAGGAAATCTGCACTACAATGAAGTCTCACTTCCCCCCGGTCAAAAGGGCCATCTGAAAAAAGTGTAAAATCCAGAAAGGCAGGACAGGCCATGGAGAACTGGGAGCCTTGTTATGCTGATGGGCGGGATGTAAATTGCCAACAGACACTCGGGAGAAGTGTATGGTGTTTCCTGAAACATCTACAAAACAAAGCAACAGAGCCTAGGGCACTTCCACTTATGGTCCTATAGCTTAGGGAAATTAAAATCAAAAAGACACAGCCACCCCAAAGTTTGGGACGCCTCTGTTTACAAGAACCTCGTTTACCGTACAAGTTCAACATCGCAGAAAGTGAAAAATGGATCAAGAAGTTGTGGTATTTACTTACAAAACAATATCACTCAGCAATGAAATCTATGTCATCAGGCCCTTAGCAGCACAATGAGTGGATTCAGGTATGATGATTCTAACTGAAATAAGTCACACAGAAAAAGAACCATCATAAGATATCAGTAATACACGGAATGTAAACTTGGCTACACAGGAACTGAATTACAGAACAGAACAGGGTCTCAAATTTAGAAAACCAACTTATGCTTGCTTAAGGGGAAAGGTGAGTTGGGGTGCTGCATAAAACCAGAGATTGAAATGAGCACAGATAAAGTTCCTTAAGCCAAATATGGAATAGACAAGAGCTACTCCTTGCTCAACGAAATGGACTCAACACCGCATATTAAATGCCTAAGAATGTACCTGACTAGTAAGTATCTTAAAACCTATGGATTGCTATGTCTCCGAAAGAGAATCAAGCATGTGTACAGGGGCATAAACGCAGCAGTGATAGGATTGGAGAGGTTCGGTGAGCAAATGAAGACCCTTTGAAGTCATATTGCATGGTACCCATTCCACGGGTTTCAACTACCCAGGTTTAAGGTATTCTTCCTTCAGCTAAAACATGCATGTGGAACCTAGAGTATGATCAACCATGTGATCGGGAGACGTGTTCAAATATGTCTCAGTTTTCGTACCCTGGTACTCGGGTGCAACATTCCAGACGCTTTACTAACACCCTCCCGACTTGGAGAGTCAGTCCCTTTAACCTCCTGTTTGGCCCAGTTTGCAATTTCTGCGGAAGATGAACAGGAATAGCGAGAACCAATGAGAGACTAGCTGGAAGGTGTCTGGACGGGCAAATTTAACTCTCATTTCCCACCAGGAAGAGGAATTAACCAAAGGCTCAGCGTGCCGTGCCGGAACCAGATTAGGGCCTGAAGCCATCCTGCGGTGTTGCGGCCAGCTCAAAAGAAAGCGAGTTGAAGAAAGGAGCTCAGGGGCACTGTAATTCACAAACCTGCAGAGTTATAAATGACAGCTATCGTCCAAAAATATACTGAAGTAAGGCTGCCAAGAGGACTTGAAAGCGGGGCAGAATTGCAGGAAACCGATTTCAGGAGGCAGACTGGAATTGCATTGAAAGCATAGGAAAAGAGGCAGAACGTCCACAATGATGCACTTGGCCAAAAAGGGCGTATGCGTTTTTTCCTGAATATATTCAGGAAAAAACGCATACGCCCTTTTTGGCCAACCAAGCAAGCTTGCAAAGGAAATCTGCACTACAATGAAGTCTCACTTCCCCCCGGTCAAAAGGGCCATCTGAAAAAAGTGTAAAATCCAGAAAGGCAGGACAGGCCATGGAGAACTGGGAGCCTTGTTATGCTGATGGGCGGGATGTAAATTGCCAACAGACACTCGGGAGAAGTGTATGGTGTTTCCTGAAACATCTAAAAAACAAAGCAACAGAGCCTAGGGCACTTCCACTTATGGTCCTATAGCTTAGGGAAATTAAAATCAAAAAGACACAGCCACCCCAAAGTTTGGGACGCCTCTGTTTACAAGAACCTCGTTTACCGTACAAGTTCAACATCGCAGAAAGTGAAAAATGGATAAAGAAGTTGTGGTATTTACTTACAAAGCAATATCACTCAGCAATGAAATCTATGTCATCAGGCCCTTAGCAGCACAATGAGTGGATTCAGGTATGATGATTCTAACTGAAATAAGTCACACAGAAAAAGAACCATCATAAGATATCAGTAATACACGGAATGTAAACTTGGCTACACAGGAACTGAATTACAGAACAGAACAGGGTCTCAAATTTAGAAAACCAACTTATGCTTGCTTAAGGGTAAAGGTGAGTTGGGGTGCTGCATAAAACCAGAGATTGAAATGAACACAGATAAAGTTCCTTAAGCCAAATATGGAATAGACAAGAGCTACTCCTTGCTCAACGAAATAGACTCAACACCGCATATTAAATGCCTAAGAATGTACCTGACTAGTAAGTATCTTAAAACCTATGGATTGCTATGTCTCCGAAAGAGAATCAAGCATGTGTACAGGGGCATAAACGCAGCAGTGATAGGATTGGAGAGGTTTGGTGAGCAAATGAAGACCCTTTGAAGTCATATTGCATGGTACCCATTCCACGGGTTTCAACTACCCAGGTTTAAGGTATTCTTCCTTCAGCTAAAACATGCATGTGGAACCTAGAGTATGATCAACCATGTGATCGGGAGACGTGTTCAAATATGTCTCAGTTTTCGTACCCTGGTACTCGGGTGCAACATTCCAGACGCTTTACTAACACCCTCCCGACTTGGAGAGTCAGTCCCTTTAACCTCCTGTTTGGCCCAGTTTGCAATTTCTGCGGAAGATGAACAGGAATAGCGAGAACCAATGAGAGACTAGCTGGAGGTGTCTGGACGGGCAAATTTAACTCTCATTTCCCACCAGGAAGAGGAATTAACCAAAGGCTCAGCGTGCCGTGCCGGAACCAGATTAGGGCCTGAAGCCATCCTGCGGTGTTGCGGCCAGGTCACAAGAAAGCGAGTTGAAGAAAGGAGCTCAGGGGCACTGTAATTCACAAACTGCAGAGTTATAAATGACAGCTATCGTCCAAAAATATACTGAAGTAAGGCTGCCAAGAGGACTTGAAAGCGGGGCAGAATTGCAGGAAACCGATTTCAGGAGGTAGACTGGAATTGCATTGAAAGCATAGGAAAAGAGGCAGAACGTCCACAATGATGCACTTGGCCAAAAAGGGCGTATGCGTTTTTTCCTGAATATATTCAGGAAAAAACGCATACGCCCTTTTTGGCCAACCAAGCAAGCTTGCAAAGGAAATCTGCACTACAATGAAGTCTCACTTCCCCCCGGTCAAAAGGGCCATCTGAAAAAAGTGTAAAATCCAGAAAGGCAGGACAGGCCATGGAGAACTGGGAGCCTTGTTATGCTGATGGGCGGGATGTAAATTGCCAACAGACACTCGGGAGAAGTGTATGGTGTTTCCTGAAACATCTAAAAAACAAAGCAACAGAGCCTAGGGCACTTCCACTTATGGTCCTATAGCTTAGGGAAATTAAAATCAAAAAGACACAGCCACCCCAAAGTTTGGGACGCCTCTGTTTACAAGAACCTCGTTTACAGTACAAGTTCAACATCGCAGAAAGTGAAAAATGGATAAAGAAGTTGTGGTATTTACTTACAAAGCAATATCACTCAGCAATGAAATCTATGTCATCAGGCCCTTAGCAGCACAATGAGTGGATTCAGGTATGATGATTCTAACTGAAATAAGTCACACAGAAAAAGAAACATCATAAGATATCAGTAATACACGGAATGTAAACTTGGCTACACAGGAACTGAATTACAGAACAGAACAGGGTCTCAAATTTAGAAAACCAACTTATGCTTGCTTAAGGGGAAAGGTGAGTTGGGGTGCTGCATAAAACCAGAGATTGAAATGAGCACAGATAAAGTTCCTTAAGCCAAATATGGAATAGACAAGAGCTACTCCTTGCTCAACGAAATGGACTCAACACCGCATATTAAATGCCTAAGAATGTACCTGACTAGTAAGTATCTTAAAACCTATGGATTGCTATGTCTCCGAAAGAGAATCAAGCATGTGTACAGGGGCATAAACGCAGCAGTGATAGGATTGGAGAGGTTCGGTGAGCAAATGAAGACCCTTTGAAGTCATATTGCATGGTACCCATTCCACGGGTTTCAACTACCCAGGTTTAAGGTATTCTTCCTTCAGCTAAAACATGCATGTGGAACCTAGAGTATGATCAACCATGTGATCGGGAGACGTGTTCAAATATGTCTCAGTTTTCGTACCCTGGTACTCGGGTGCAACATTCCAGACGCTTTACTAACACCCTCCCGACTTGGAGAGTCAGTCCCTTTAACCTCCTGTTTGGCCCAGTTTGCAATTTCTGCGGAAGATGAACAGGAATAGCGAGAACCAATGAGAGACTAGCTGGAAGGTGTCTGGACGGGCAAATTTAACTCTCATTTCCCACCAGGAAGAGGAATTAACCAAAGGCTCAGCGTGCCGTGCCGGAACCAGATTAGGGCCTGAAGCCATCCTGCGGTGTTGCGGCCAGCTCAAAAGAAAGCGAGTTGAAGAAAGGAGCTCAGGGGCACTGTAATTCACAAACCTGCAGAGTTATAAATGACAGCTATCGTCCAAAAATATACTGAAGTAAGGCTGCCAAGAGGACTTGAAAGCGGGGCAGAATTGCAGGAAACCGATTTCAGGAGGCAGACTGGAATTGCATTGAAAGCATAGGAAAAGAGGCAGAACGTCCACAATGATGCACTTGGCCAAAAAGGGCGTATGCGTTTTTTCCTGAATATATTCAGGAAAAAACGCATACGCCCTTTTTGGCCAACCAAGCAAGCTTGCAAAGGAAATCTGCACTACAATGAAGTCTCACTTCCCCCCGGTCAAAAGGGCCATCTGAAAAAAGTGTAAAATCCAGAAAGGCAGGACAGGCCATGGAGAACTGGGAGCCTTGTTATGCTGATGGGCGGGATGTAAATTGCCAACAGACACTCGGGACAAGTGTATGGTGTTTCCTGAAACATCTAAAAAACAAAGCAACAGAGCCTAGGGCACTTCCACTTATGGTCCTATAGCTTAGGGAAATTAAAATCAAAAAGACACAGCCACCCCAAAGTTTGGGACGCCTCTGTTTACAAGAACCTCGTTTACCGTACAAGTTCAACATCGCAGAAAGTGAAAAATGGATAAAGAAGTTGTGGTATTTACTTACAAAGCAATATCACTCAGCAATGAAATCTATGTCATCAGGCCCTTAGCAGCACAATGAGTGGATTCAGGTATGATGATTCTAACTGAAATAAGTCACACAGAAAAAGAACCATAATAAGATATCTGTAATACACGGAATGTAAACTTGGCTACACAGGAACTGAATTACAGAACAGAACAGGGTCTCAAATTTAGAAAACCAACTTATGCTTGCTTAAGGGTAAAGGTGAGTTGGGGTGCTGCATAAAACCAGAGATTGAAATGAACACAGATAAAGTTCCTTAAGCCAAATATGGAATAGACAAGAGCTACTCCTTGCTCAACGAAATAGACTCAACACCGCATATTAAATGCCTAAGAATGTACCTGACTAGTAAGTATCTTAAAACCTATGGATTGCTATGTCTCCGAAAGAGAATCAAGCATGTGTACAGGGGCATAAACGCAGCAGTGATAGGATTGGAGAGGTTTGGTGAGCAAATGAAGACCCTTTGAAGTCATATTGCATGGTACCCATTCCACGGGTTTCAACTACCCAGGTTTAAGGTATTCTTCCTTCAGCTAAAACATGCATGTGGAACCTAGAGTATGATCAACCATGTGATCGGGAGACGTGTTCAAATATGTCTCAGTTTTCGTACCCTGGTACTCGGGTGCAACATTCCAGACGCTTTACTAACACCCTCCCGACTTGGAGAGTCAGTCCCTTTAACCTCCTGTTTGGCCCAGTTTGCAATTTCTGCGGAAGATGAACAGGAATAGCGAGAACCAATGAGAGACTAGCTGGAGGTGTCTGGACGGGCAAATTTAACTCTCATTTCCCACCAGGAAGAGGAATTAACCAAAGGCTCAGCGTGCCGTGCCGGAACCAGATTAGGGCCTGAAGCCATCCTGCGGTGTTGCGGCCAGCTCAAAAGAAAGCGAGTTGAAGAAAGGAGCTCAGGGGCACTGTAATTCACAAACCTGCAGAGTTATAAATGACAGCTATCATCCAAAAATATACTGAAGTAAGGCTGCCAAGAGGACTTGAAAGCGGGGCAGAATTGCAGGAAACCGATTTCAGGAGGTAGACTGGAATTGCATTGAAAGCATAGGAAAAGAGGCAGAACGTCCACAATGATGCACTTGGCCAAAAAGGGCGTATGCGTTTTTTCCTGAATATATTCAGGAAAAAACGCATACGCCCTTTTTGGCCAACCAAGCAAGCTTGCAAAGGAAATCTGCACTACAATGAAGTCTCACTTCCCCCCGGTCAAAAGGGCCATCTGAAAAAAGTGTAAAATCCAGAAAGGCAGGACAGGCCATGGAGAACTGGGAGCCTTGTTATGCTGATGGGCGGGATGTAAATTGCCAACAGACACTCGGGAGAAGTGTATGGTGTTTCCTGAAACATCTAAAAAACAAAGCAACAGAGCCTAGGGCACTTCCACTTATGGTCCTATAGCTTAGGGAAATTAAAATCAAAAAGACACAGCCACCCCAAAGTTTGGGACGCCTCTGTTTACAAGAACCTCGTTTACAGTACAAGTTCAACATCGCAGAAAGTGAAAAATGGATAAAGAAGTTGTGGTATTTACTTACAAAGCAATATCACTCAGCAATGAAATCTATGTCATCAGGCCCTTAGCAGCACAATGAGTGGATTCAGGTATGATGATTCTAACTGAAATAAGTCACACAGAAAAAGAAACATCATAAGATATCAGTAATACACGGAATGTAAACTTGGCTACACAGGAACTGAATTACAGAACAGAACAGGGTCTCAAATTTAGAAAACCAACTTATGCTTGCTTAAGGGGAAAGGTGAGTTGGGGTGCTGCATAAAACCAGAGATTGAAATGAGCACAGATAAAGTTCCTTAAGCCAAATATGGAATAGACAAGAGCTACTCCTTGCTCAACGAAATGGACTCAACACCGCATATTAAATGCCTAAGAATGTACCTGACTAGTAAGTATCTTAAAACCTATGGATTGCTATGTCTCCGAAAGAGAATCAAGCATGTGTACAGGGCCATAAACGCAGCAGTGATAGGATTGGAGAGGTTCGGTGAGCAAATGAAGACCCTTTGAAGTCATATTGCATGGTACCCATTCCACGGGTTTCAACTACCCAGGTTTAAGGTATTCTTCCTTCAGCTAAAACATGCATGTGGAACCTAGAGTATGATCAACCATGTGATCGGGAGACGTGTTCAAATATGTCTCAGTTTTCGTACCCTGGTACTCGGGTGCAACATTCCAGACGCTTTACTAACACCCTCCCGACTTGGAGAGTCAGTCCCTTTAACCTCCTGTTTGGCCCAGTTTGCAATTTCTGCGGAAGATGAACAGGAATAGCGAGAACCAATGAGAGACTAGCTGGAAGGTGTCTGGACGGGCAAATTTAACTCTCATTTCCCACCAGGAAGAGGAATTAACCAAAGGCTCAGCGTGCCGTGCCGGAACCAGATTAGGGCCTGAAGCCATCCTGCGGTGTTGCGGCCAGCTCAAAAGAAAGCGAGTTGAAGAAAGGAGCTCAGGGGCACTGTAATTCACAAACCTGCAGAGTTATAAATGACAGCTATCGTCCAAAAATATACTGAAGTAAGGCTGCCAAGAGGACTTGAAAGCGGGGCAGAATTGCAGGAAACCGATTTCAGGAGGCAGACTGGAATTGCATTGAAAGCATAGGAAAAGAGGCAGAACGTCCACAATGATGCACTTGGCCAAAAAGGGCGTATGCGTTTTTTCCTGAATATATTCAGGAAAAAACGCATACGCCCTTTTTGGCCAACCAAGCAAGCTTGCAAAGGAAATCTGCACTACAATGAAGTCTCACTTCCCCCCGGTCAAAAGGGCCATCTGAAAAAAGTGTAAAATCCAGAAAGGCAGGACAGGCCATGGAGAACTGGGAGCCTTGTTATGCTGATGGGCGGGATGTAAATTGCCAACAGACACTCGGGAGAAGTGTATGGTGTTTCCTGAAACATCTAAAAAACAAAGCAACAGAGCCTAGGGCACTTCCACTTATGGTCCTATAGCTTAGGGAAATTAAAATCAAAAAGACACAGCCACCCCAAAGTTTGGGACGCCTCTGTTTACAAGAACCTCGTTTACCGTACAAGTTCAACATCGCAGAAAGTGAAAAATGGATAAAGAAGTTGTGGTATTTACTTACAAAGCAATATCACTCAGCAATGAAATCTATGTCATCAGGCCCTTAGCAGCACAATGAGTGGATTCAGGTATGATGATTCTAACTGAAATAAGTCACACAGAAAAAGAAACATCATAAGATATCAGTAATACACGGAATGTAAACTTGGCTACACAGGAACTGAATTACAGAACAGAACAGGGTCTCAAATTTAGAAAACCAACTTATGCTTGCTTAAGGGGAAAGGTGAGTTGGGGTGCTGCATAAAACCAGAGATTGAAATGAGCACAGATAAAGTTCCTTAAGCCAAATATGGAATAGACAAGAGCTACTCCTTGCTCAACGAAATGGACTCAACACCGCATATTAAATGCCTAAGAATGTACCTGACTAGTAAGTATCTTAAAACCTATGGATTGCTATGTCTCCGAAAGAGAATCAAGCAAGTGTACAGGGGCATAAACGCAGCAGTGATAGGATTGGAGAGGTTCGGTGAGCAAATGAAGACCCTTTGAAGTCATATTGCATGGTACCCATTCCACGGGTTTCAACTACCCAGGTTTAAGGTATTCTTCCTTCAGCTAAAACATGCATGTGGAACCTAGAGTATGATCAACCATGTGATCGGGAGACGTGTTCAAATATGTCTCAGTTTTCGTACCCTGGTACTCGGGTGCAACATTCCAGACGCTTTACTAACACCCTCCCGACTTGGAGAGTCAGTCCCTTTAACCTCCTGTTTGGCCCAGTTTGCAATTTCTGCGGAAGATGAACAGGAATAGCGAGAACCAATGAGAGACTAGCTGGAAGGTGTCTGGACGGGCAAATTTAACTCTCATTTCCCACCAGGAAGAGGAATTAACCAAAGGCTCAGCGTGCCGTGCCGGAACCAGATTAGGGCCTGAAGCCATCCTGCGGTGTTGCGGCCAGCTCAAAAGAAAGCGAGTTGAAGAAAGGAGCTCAGGGGCACTGTAATTCACAAACCTGCAGAGTTATAAATGACAGCTATCATCCAAAAATATACTGAAGTAAGGCTGCCAAGAGGACTTGAAAGCGGGGCAGAATTGCAGGAAACCGATTTCAGGAGGCAGACTGGAATTGCATTGAAAGCATAGGAAAAGAGGCAGAACGTCCACAATGATGCACTTGGCCAAAAAGGGCGTATGCGTTTTTTCCTGAATATATTCAGGAAAAAACGCATACGCCCTTTTTGGCCAACCAAGCAAGCTTGCAAAGGAAATCTGCACTACAATGAAGTCTCACTTCCCCCCGGTCAAAAGGGCCATCTGAAAAAAGTGTAAAATCCAGAAAGGCAGGACAGGCCATGGAGAACTGGGAGCCTTGTTATGCTGATGGGCGGGATGTAAATTGCCAACAGACACTCGGGAGAAGTGTATGGTGTTTCCTGAAACATCTAAAAAACAAAGCAACAGAGCCTAGGGCACTTCCACTTATGGTCCTATAGCTTAGGGAAATTAAAATCAAAAAGACACAGCCACCCCAAAGTTTGGGACGCCTCTGTTTACAAGAACCTCGTTTACCGTACAAGTTCAACATCGCAGAAAGTGAAAAATGGATAAAGAAGTTGTGGTATTTACTTACAAAGCAATATCACTCAGCAATGAAATCTATGTCATCAGGCCCTTAGCAGCACAATGAGTGGATTCAGGTATGATGATTCTAACTGAAATAAGTCACACAGAAAAAGAAACATCATAAGATATCAGTAATACACGGAATGTAAACTTGGCTACACAGGAACTGAATTACAGAACAGAACAGGGTCTCAAATTTAGAAAACCAACTTATGCTTGCTTAAGGGGAAAGGTGAGTTGGGGTGCTGCATAAAACCAGAGATTGAAATGAGCACAGATAAAGTTCCTTAAGCCAAATATGGAATAGACAAGAGCTACTCCTTGCTCAACGAAATGGACTCAACACCGCATATTAAATGCCTAAGAATGTACCTGACTAGTAAGTATCTTAAAACCTATGGATTGCTATGTCTCCGAAAGAGAATCAAGCAAGTGTACAGGGGCATAAACGCAGCAGTGATAGGATTGGAGAGGTTCGGTGAGCAAATGAAGACCCTTTGAAGTCATATTGCATGGTACCCATTCCACGGGTTTCAACTACCCAGGTTTAAGGTATTCTTCCTTCAGCTAAAACATGCATGTGGAACCTAGAGTATGATCAACCATGTGATCGGGAGACGTGTTCAAATATGTCTCAGTTTTCGTACCCTGGTACTCGGGTGCAACATTCCAGACGCTTTACTAACACCCTCCCGACTTGGAGAGTCAGTCCCTTTAACCTCCTGTTTGGCCCAGTTTGCAATTTCTGCGGAAGATGAACAGGAATAGCGAGAACCAATGAGAGACTAGCTGGAGGTGTCTGGACGGGCAAATTTAACTCTCATTTCCCACCAGGAAGAGGAATTAACCAAAGGCTCAGCGTGCCGTGCCGGAACCAGATTAGGGCCTGAAGCCATCCTGCGGTGTTGCGGCCAGCTCAAAAGAAAGCGAGTTGAAGAAAGGAGCTCAGGGGCACTGTAATTCACAAACCTGCAGAGTTATAAATGACAGCTATCGTCCAAAAATATACTGAAGTAAGGCTGCCAAGAGGACTTGAAAGCGGGGCAGAATTGCAGGAAACCGATTTCAGGAGGCAGACTGGAATTGCATTGAAAGCATAGGAAAAGAGGCAGAACGTCCACAATGATGCACTTGGCCAAAAAGGGCGTATGTGTTTTTTCCTGAATATATTCAGGAAAAAACACATACGCCCTTTTTGGCCAACCAAGCAAGCTTGCAAAGGAAATCTACACTACAATGAAGTCTCACTTCCCCCCGGTCAAAAGGGCCATCTGAAAAAAGTGTAAAATCCAGAAAGGCAGGACAGGCCATGGAGAACTGGGAGCCTTGTTATGCTGATGGGCGGGATGTAAATTGCCAACAGACACTCGGGAGAAGTGTATGGTGTTTCCTGAAACATCTACAAAACAAAGCAACAGAGCCTAGGGCACTTCCACTTATGGTCCTATAGCTTAGGGAAATTAAAATCAAAAAGACACAGCCACCCCAAAGTTTGGGACGCCTCTGTTTACAAGAACCTCGTTTACCGTACAAGTTCAACATCGCAGAAAGTGAAAAATGGATAAAGAAGTTGTGGTATTTACTTACAAAGCAATATCACTCAGCAATGAAATCTATGTCATCAGGCCCTTAGCAGCACAATGAGTGGATTCAGGTATGATGATTCTAACTGAAATAAGTCACACAGAAAAAGAAACATCATAAGATATCAGTAATACACGGAATGTAAACTTGGCTACACAGGAACTGAATTACAGAACAGAACAGGGTCTCAAATTTAGAAAACCAACTTATGCTTGCTTAAGGGGAAAGGTGAGTTGGGGTGCTGCATAAAACCAGAGATTGAAATGAGCACAGATAAAGTTCCTTAAGCCAAATATGGAATAGACAAGAGCTACTCCTTGCTCAACGAAATGGACTCAACACCGCATATTAAATGCCTAAGAATGTACCTGACTAGTAAGTATCTTAAAACCTATGGATTGCTATGTCTCCGAAAGAGAATCAAGCATGTGTACAGGGGCATAAACGCAGCAGTGATAGGATTGGAGAGGTTCGGTGAGCAAATGAAGACCCTTTGAAGTCATATTGCATGGTACCCATTCCACGGGTTTCAACTACCCAGGTTTAAGGTATTCTTCCTTCAGCTAAAACATGCATGTGGAACCTAGAGTATGATCAACCATGTGATCGGGAGACGTGTTCAAATATGTCTCAGTTTTCGTACCCTGGTACGCGGGTGCAACATTCCAGACGCTTTACTAACACCCTCCCGACTTGGAGAGTCAGTCCCTTTAACCTCCTGTTTGGCCCAGTTTGCAATTTCTGCGGAAGATGAACAGGAATAGCGAGAACCAATGAGAGACTAGCTGGAGGTGTCTGGACGGGCAAATTTAACTCTCATTTCCCACCAGGAAGAGGAATTAACCAAAGGCTCAGCGTGCCGTGCCGGAACCAGATTAGGGCCTGAAGCCATCCTGCGGTGTTGCGGCCAGCTCAAAAGAAAGCGAGTTGAAGAAAGGAGCTCAGGGGCACTGTAATTCACAAACCTGCAGAGTTATAAATGACAGCTATCGTCCAAAAATATACTGAAGTAAGGCTGCCAAGAGGACTTGAAAGCGGGGCAGAATTGCAGGAAACCGATTTCAGGAGGCAGACTGGAATTGCATTGAAAGCATAGGAAAAGAGGCAGAACGTCCACAATGATGCACTTGGCCAAAAAGGGCGTATGCGTTTTTTCCTGAATATATTCAGGAAAAAACGCATACGCCCTTTTTGGCCAACCAAGCAAGCTTGCAAAGGAAATCTGCACTACAATGAAGTCTCACTTCCCCCCGGTCAAAAGGGCCATCTGAAAAAAGTGTAAAATCCAGAAAGGCAGGACAGGCCATGGAGAACTGGGAGCCTTGTTATGCTGATGGGCGGGATGTAAATTGCCAACAGACACTCGGGAGAAGTGTATGGTGTTTCCTGAAACATCTAAAAAACAAAGCAACAGAGCCTAGGGCACTTCCACTTATGGTCCTATAGCTTAGGGAAATTAAAATCAAAAAGACACAGCCACCCCAAAGTTTGGGACGCCTCTGTTTACAAGAACCTCGTTTACCGTACAAGTTCAACATCGCAGAAAGTGAAAAATGGATAAAGAAGTTGTGGTATTTACTTACAAAGCAATATCACTCAGCAATGAAATCTATGTCATCAGGCCCTTAGCAGCACAATGAGTGGATTCAGGTATGATGATTCTAACTGAAATAAGTCACACAGAAAAAGAAACATCATAAGATATCAGTAATACACGGAATGTAAACTTGGCTACACAGGAACTGAATTACAGAACAGAACAGGGTCTCAAATTTAGAAAACCAACTTATGCTTGCTTAAGGGGAAAGGTGAGTTGGGGTGCTGCATAAAACCAGAGATTGAAATGAGCACAGATAAAGTTCCTTAAGCCAAATATGGAATAGACAATAGCTACTCCTTGCTCAACGAAATGGACTCAACACCGCATATTAAATGCCTAAGAATGTACCTGACTAGTAAGTATCTTAAAACCTATGGATTGCTATGTCTCCGAAAGAGAATCAAGCAAGTGTACAGGGGCATAAACGCAGCAGTGATAGGATTGGAGAGGTTCGGTGAGCAAATGAAGACCCTTTGAAGTCATATTGCATGGTACCCATTCCACGGGTTTCAACTACCCAGGTTTAAGGTATTCTTCCTTCAGCTAAAACATGCATGTGGAACCTAGAGTATGATCAACCATGTGATCGGGAGACGTGTTCAAATATGTCTCAGTTTTCGTACCCTGGTACTCGGGTGCAACATTCCAGACGCTTTACTAACACTCTCCCGACTTGGAGAGTCAGTCCCTTTAACCTCCTGTTTGGCCCAGTTTGCAATTTCTGCGGAAGATGAACAGGAATAGCGAGAACCAATGAGAGACTAGCTGGAGGTGTCTGGACGGGCAAATTTAACTCTCATTTCCCACCAGGAAGAGGAATTAACCAAAGGCTCAGCGTGCCGTGCCGGAACCAGATTAGGGCCTGAAGCCATCCTGCGGTGTTGCGGCCAGCTCAAAAGAAAGCGAGTTGAAGAAAGGAGCTCAGGGGCACTGTAATTCACAAACCTGCAGAGTTATAAATGACAGCTATCGTCCAAAAATATACTGAAGTAAGGCTGCCAAGAGGACTTGAAAGCGGGGCAGAATTGCAGGAAACCGATTTCAGGAGGCAGACTGGAATTGCATTGAAAGCATAGGAAAAGAGGCAGAACGTCCACAATGATGCACTTGGCCAAAAAGGGCGTATGCGTTTTTTCCTGAATATATTCAGGAAAAAACGCATACGCCCTTTTTGGCCAACCAAGCAAGCTTGCAAAGGAAATCTGCACTACAATGAAGTCTCACTTCCCCCCGGTCAAAAGGGCCATCTGAAAAAAGTGTAAAATCCAGAAAGGCAGGACAGGCCATGGAGAACTGGGAGCCTTGTTATGCTGATGGGCGGGATGTAAATTGCCAACAGACACTCGGGAGAAGTGTATGGTGTTTCCTGAAACATCTAAAAAACAAAGCAACAGAGCCTAGGGCACTTCCACTTATGGTCCTATAGCTTAGGGAAATTAAAATCAAAAAGACACAGCCACCCCAAAGTTTGGGACGCCTCTGTTTACAAGAACCTCGTTTACAGTACAAGTTCAACATCGCAGAAAGTGAAAAATGGATAAAGAAGTTGTGGTATTTACTTACAAATCAATATCACTCAGCAATGAAATCTATGTCATCAGGCCCTTAGCAGCACAATGAGTGGATTCAGGTATGATGATTCTAACTGAAATAAGTCACACAGAAAAAGAAACATCATAAGATATCAGTAATACACGGAATGTAAACTTGGCTACACAGGAACTGAATTACAGAACAGAACAGGGTCTCAAATTTAGAAAACCAACTTATGCTTGCTTAAGGGGAAAGGTGAGTTGGGGTGCTGCATAAAACCAGAGATTGAAATGAGCACAGATAAAGTTCCTTAAGCCAAATATGGAATAGACAAGAGCTACTCCTTGCTCAACGAAATGGACTCAACACCGCATATTAAATGCCTAAGAATGTACCTGACTAGTAAGTATCTTAAAACCTATGGATTGCTATGTCTCCGAAAGAGAATCAAGCATGTGTACAGGGGCATAAACGCAGCAGTGATAGGATTGGAGAGGTTCGGTGAGCAAATGAAGACCCTTTGAAGTCATATTGCATGGTACCCATTCCACGGGTTTCAACTACCCAGGTTTAAGGTATTCTTCCTTCAGCTAAAACATGCATGTGGAACCTAGAGTATGATCAACCATGTGATCGGGAGACGTGTTCAAATATGTCTCAGTTTTCGTACCCTGGTACTCAGGTGCAACATTCCAGACGCTTTACTAACACCCTCCCGACTTGGAGAGTCAGTCCCTTTAACCTCCTGTTTGGCCCAGTTTGCAATTTCTGCGGAAGATGAACAGGAATAGTGAGAACCAATGAGAGACTAGCTGGAGGTGTCTGGACGGGCAAATTTAACTCTCATTTCCCACCAGGAAGAGGAATTAACCAAAGTCTCAGCGTGCCGTGCCGGAACCAGATTAGGGCCTGAAGCCATCCTGCGGTGTTGCGGCCAGCTCAAAAGAAAGCGAGTTGAAGAAAGGAGCTCAGGGGCACTGTAATTCACAAACCTGCAGAGTTATAAATGACAGCTATCGTCCAAAAATATACTGAAGTAAGGCTGCCAAGAGGACTTGAAAGCGGGGCAGAATTGCAGGAAACCGATTTCAGGAGGCAGACTGGAATTGCATTGAAAGCATAGGAAAAGAGGCAGAACGTCCACAATGATGCACTTGGCCAAAAAGGGCGTATGCGTTTTTTCCTGAATATATTCAGGAAAAAACGCATACGCCCTTTTTGGCCAACCAAGCAAGCTTGCAAAGGAAATCTGCACTACAATGAAGTCTCACTTCCCCCCGGTCAAAAGGGCCATCTGAAAAAAGTGTAAAATCCAGAAAGGCAGGACAGGCCATGGAGAACTGGGAGCCTTGTTATGCTGATGGGCGGGATGTAAATTGCCAACAGACACTCAGGAGAAGTGTATGGTGTTTCCTGAAACATCTAAAAAACAAAGCAACAGAGCCTAGGGCACTTCCACTTATGGTCCTATAGCTTAGGGAAATTAAAATCAAAAAGACACAGCCACCCCAAAGTTTGGGACGCCTCTGTTTACAAGAACCTCGTTTACCGTACAAGTTCAACATCGCAGAAAGTGAAAAATGGATAAAGAATTTGTGGTATTTACTTACAAAGCAATATCACTCAGCAATGAAATCTATGTCATCAGGCCCTTAGCAGCACAATGAGTGGATTCAGGTATGATGATTCTAACTGAAATAAGTCACACAGAAAAAGAAACATCATAAGATATCAGTAATACACGGAATGTAAACTTGGCTACACAGGAACTGAATTACAGAACAGAACAGGGTCTCAAATTTAGAAAACCAACTTATGCTTGCTTAAGGGGAAAGGTGAGTTGGGGTGCTGCATAAAACCAGAGATTGAAATGAGCACAGATAAAGTTCCTTAAGCCAAATATGGAATAGACAAGAGCTACTCCTTGCTCAACGAAATGGACTCAACACCGCATATTAAATGCCTAAGAATGTACCTGACTAGTAAGTATCTTAAAACCTATGGATTGCTATGTCTCCGAAAGAGAATCAAGCAAGTGTACAGGGGCATAAACGCAGCAGTGATAGGATTGGAGAGGTTCGGTGAGCAAATGAAGACCCTTTGAAGTCATATTGCATGGTACCCATTCCACGGGTTTCAACTACCCAGGTTTAAGGTATTCTTCCTTCAGCTAAAACATGCATGTGGAACCTAGAGTATGATCAACCATGTGATCGGGAGACGTGTTCAAATATGTCTCAGTTTTCGTACCCTGGTACTCGGGTGCAACATTCCAGACGCTTTACTAACACCCTCCCGACTTGGAGAGTCAGTCCCTTTAACCTCCTGTTTGGCCCAGTTTGCAATTTCTGCGGAAGATGAACAGGAATAGCGAGAACCAATGAGAGACTAGCTGGAGGTGTCTGGACGGGCAAATTTAACTCTCATTTCCCACCAGGAAGAGGAATTAACCAAAGGCTCAGCGTGCCGTGCCGGAACCAGATTAGGGCCTGAAGCCATCCTGCGGTGTTGCGGCCAGCTCAAAAGAAAGCGAGTTGAAGAAAGGAGCTCAGGGGCACTGTAATTCACAAACCTGCAGAGTTATAAATGACAGCTATCGTCCAAAAATATACTGAAGTAAGGCTGCCAAGAGGACTTGAAAGCGGGGCAGAATTGCAGGAAACCGATTTCAGGAGGCAGACTGGAATTGCATTGAAAGCATAGGAAAAGAGGCAGAACGTCCACAATGATGCACTTGGCCAAAAAGGGCGTATGCGTTTTTTCCTGAATATATTCAGGAAAAAACGCATACGCCCTTTTTGGCCAACCAAGCAAGCTTGCAAAGGAAATCTGCACTACAATGAAGTCTCACTTCCCCCCGGTCAAAAGGGCCATCTGAAAAAAGTGTAAAATCCAGAAAGGCAGGACAGGCCATGGAGAACTGGGAGCCTTGTTATGCTGATGGGCGGGATGTAAATTGCCAACAGACACTCGGGAGAAGTGTATGGTGTTTCCTGAAACATCTAAAAAACAAAGCAACAGAGCCTAGGGCACTTCCACTTATGGTCCTATAGCTTAGGGAAATTAAAATCAAAAAGACACAGCCACCCCAAAGTTTGGGACGCCTCTGTTTACAAGAACCTCGTTTACAGTACAAGTTCAACATCGCAGAAAGTGAAAAATGGATAAAGAAGTTGTGGTATTTACTTACAAAGCAATATCACTCAGCAATGAAATCTATGTCATCAGGCCCTTAGCAGCACAATGAGTGGATTCAGGTATGATGATTCTAACTGAAATAAGTCACACAGAAAAAGAAACATCATAAGATATCAGTAATACACGGAATGTAAACTTGGCTACACAGGAACTGAATTACAGAACAGAACAGGGTCTCAAATTTAGAAAACCAACTTATGCTTGCTTAAGGGGAAAGGTGAGTTGGGGTGCTGCATAAAACCAGAGATTGAAATGAGCACAGATAAAGTTCCTTAAGCCAAATATGGAATAGACAAGAGCTACTCCTTGCTCAACGAAATGGACTCAACACCGCATATTAAATGCCTAAGAATGTACCTGACTAGTAAGTATCTTAAAACCTATGGATTGCTATGTCTCCGAAAGAGAATCAAGCATGTGTACAGGGGCATAAACGCAGCAGTGATAGGATTGGAGAGGTTCGGTGAGCAAATGAAGACCCTTTGAAGTCATATTGCATGGTACCCATTCCACGGGTTTCAACTACCCAGGTTTAAGGTATTCTTCCTTCAGCTAAAACATGCATGTGGAACCTAGAGTATGATCAACCATGTGATCGGGAGACGTGTTCAAATATGTCTCAGTTTTCGTACCCTGGTACTCGGGTGCAACATTCCAGACGCTTTACTAACACCCTCCCGACTTGGAGAGTCAGTCCCTTTAACCTCCTGTTTGGCCCAGTTTGCAATTTCTGCGGAAGATGAACAGGAATAGCGAGAACCAATGAGAGACTAGCTGGAGGTGTCTGGACGGGCAAATTTAACTCTCATTTCCCACCAGTAAGAGGAATTAACCAAAGGCTCAGCGTGCCGTGCCGGAACCAGATTAGGGCCTGAAGCCATCCTGCGGTGTTGCGGCCAGCTCAAAAGAAAGCGAGTTGAAGAAAGGAGCTCAGGGGCACTGTAATTCACAAACCTGCAGAGTTATAAATGACAGCTATCGTCCAAAAATATACTGAAGTAAGGCTGCCAAGAGGACTTGAAAGCGGGGCAGAATTGCAGGAAACCGATTTCAGGAGGTAGACTGGAATTGCATTGAAAGCATAGGAAAAGAGGCAGAACGTCCACAATGATGCACTTGGCCAAAAAGGGCGTATGCGTTTTTTCCTGAATATATTCAGGAAAAAACGCATACGCCCTTTTTGGCCAACCAAGCAAGCTTGCAAAGGAAATCTACACTACAATGAAGTCTCACTTCCCCCCGGTCAAAAGGGCCATCTGAAAAAAGTGTAAAATCCAGAAAGGCAGGACAGGCCATGGAGAACTGGGAGCCTTGTTATGCTGATGGGCGGGATGTAAATTGCCAACAGACACTCGGGAGAAGTGTATGGTGTTTCCTGAAACATCTAAAAAACAAAGCAACAGAGCCTAGGGCACTTCCACTTATGGTCCTATAGCTTAGGGAAATTAAAATCAAAAAGACACAGCCACCCCAAAGTTTGGGACGCCTCTGTTTACAAGAACCTCGTTTACAGTACAAGTTCAACATCGCAGAAAGTGAAAAATGGATAAAGAAGTTGTGGTATTTACTTACAAAGCAATATCACTCAGCAATGAAATCTATGTCATCAGGCCCTTAGCAGCACAATGAGTGGATTCAGGTATGATGATTCTAACTGAAATAAGTCACACAGAAAAAGAAACATCATAAGATATCAGTAATACACGGAATGTAAACTTGGCTACACAAGAACTGAATTACAGAACAGAACAGGGTCTCAAATTTAGAAAACCAACTTATGCTTGCTTAAGGGGAAAGGTGAGTTGGGGTGCTGCATAAAACCAGAGATTGAAATGAGCACAGATAAAGTTCCTTAAGCCAAATATGGAATAGACAAGAGCTACTCCTTGCTCAACGAAATGGACTCAACACCGCATATTAAATGCCTAAGAATGTACCTGACTAGTAAGTATCTTAAAACCTATGGATTGCTATGTCTCCAAAAGAGAATCAAGCATGTGTACAGGGGCATAAACGCAGCAGTGATAGGATTGGAGAGGTTCGGTGAGCAAATGAAGACCCTTTGAAGTCATATTCCATGGTACCCATTCCACGGGTTTCAACTACCCAGGTTTAAGGTATTCTTCCTTCAGCTAAAACATGCATGTGGAACCTAGAGTATGATCAACCATGTGATCGGGAGACGTGTTCAAATATGTCTCAGTTTTCGTACACTGGTACTCAGGTGCAACATTCCAGACGCTTTACTAACACCCTCCCGACTTGGAGAGTCAGTCCCTTTAACCTCCTGTTTGGCCCAGTTTACAATTTCTGCGGAAGATGAACAGGAATAGTGAGAACCAATGAGAGACTAGCTGGAGGTGTCTGGACGGGCAAATTTAACTCTCATTTCCCACCAGGAAGAGGAATTAACCAAAGTCTCAGCGTGCCGTGCCGGAACCAGATTAGGGCCTGAAGCCATCCTGCGGTGTTGCGGCCAGCTCAAAAGAAAGCGAGTTGAAGAAAGGAGCTCAGGGGCACTGTAATTCACAAACCTGCAGAGTTATAAATGACAGCTATCGTCCAAAAATATACTGAAGTAAGGCTGCCAAGAGGACTTGAAAGCGGGGCAGAATTGCAGGAAACCGATTTCAGGAGGCAGACTGGAATTGCATTGAAAGCATAGGAAAAGAGGCAGAACGTCCACAATGATGCACTTGGCCAAAAAGGGCGTATGCGTTTTTTCCTGAATATATTCAGGAAAAAACGCATACGCCCTTTTTGGCCAACCAAGCAAGCTTGCAAAGGAAATCTGCACTACAATGAAGTCTCACTTCCCCCCGGTCAAAAGGGCCATCTGAAAAAAGTGTAAAATCCAGAAAGGCAGGACAGGCCATGGAGAACTGGGAGCCTTGTTATGCTGATGGGCGGGATGTAAATTGCCAACAGACACTCGGGAGAAGTGTATGGTGTTTCCTGAAACATCTAAAAAACAAAGCAACAGAGCCTAGGGCACTTCCACTTATGGTCCTATAGCTTAGGGAAATTAAAATCAAAAAGACACAGCCACCCCAAAGTTTGGGACGCCTCTGTTTACAAGAACCTCGTTTACCGTACAAGTTCAACATCGCAGAAAGTGAAAAATGGATAAAGAAGTTGTGGTATTTACTTACAAAGCAATATCACTCAGCAATGAAATCTATGTCATCAGGCCCTTAGCAGCACAATGAGTGGATTCAGGTATGATGATTCTAACTGAAATAAGTCACACAGAAAAAGAAACATCATAAGATATCAGTAATACACGGAATGTAAACTTGGCTACACAGGAACTGAATTACAGAACAGAACAGGGTCTCAAATTTAGAAAACCAACTTATGCTTGCTTAAGGGGAAAGGTGAGTTGGGGTGCTGCATAAAACCAGAGATTGAAATGAGCACAGATAAAGTTCCTTAAGCCAAATATGGAATAGACAAGAGCTACTCCTTGCTCAACGAAATGGACTCAACACCGCATATTAAATGCCTAAGAATGTACCTGACTAGTAAGTATCTTAAAACCTATGGATTACTATGTCTCCGAAAGAGAATCAAGCAAGTGTACAGGGGCATAAACGCAGCAGTGATAGGATTGGAGAGGTTCGGTGAGCAAATGAAGACCCTTTGAAGTCATATTGCATGGTACCCATTCCACGGGTTTCAACTACCCAGGTTTAAGGTATTCTTCCTTCAGCTAAAACATGCATGTGGAACCTAGAGTATGATCAACCATGTGATCGGGAGACGTGTTCAAATATGTCTCAGTTTTCGTACCCTGGTACTCGGGTGCAACATTCCAGACGCTTTACTAACACCCTCCCGACTTGGAGAGTCAGTCCCTTTAACCTCCTGTTTGGCCCAGTTTGCAATTTCTGCGGAAGATGAACAGGAATAGCGAGAACCAATGAGAGACTAGCTGGAGGTGTCTGGACGGGCAAATTTAACTCTCATTTCCCACCAGGAAGAGGAATTAACCAAAGGCTCAGCGTGCCGTGCCGGAACGAGATTAGGGCCTGAAGCCATCCTGCGGTGTTGCGGCCAGCTCAAAAGAAAGCGAGTTGAAGAAAGGAGCTCAGGGGCACTGTAATTCACAAACCTGCAGAGTTATAAATGACAGCTATCGTCCAAAAATATACTGAAGTAAGGCTGCCAAGAGGACTTGAAAGCGGGGCAGAATTGCAGGAAACCGATTTCAGGAGGCAGACTGGAATTGCATTGAAAGCATAGGAAAAGAGGCAGAACGTCCACAATGATGCACTTGGCCAAAAAGGGCGTATGCGTTTTTTCCTGAATATATTCAGGAAAAAACGCATACGCCCTTTTTGGCCAACCAAGCAAGCTTGCAAAGGAAATCTACACTACAATGAAGTCTCACTTCCCCCCGGTCAAAAGGGCCATCTGAAAAAAGTGTAAAATCCAGAAAGGCAGGACAGGCCATGGAGAACTGGGAGCCTTGTTATGCTGATGGGCGGGATGTAAATTGCCAACAGACACTCGGGAGAAGTGTATGGTGTTTCCTGAAACATCTAAAAAACAAAGCAACAGAGCCTAGGGCACTTCCACTTATGGTCCTATAGCTTAGGGAAATTAAAATCAAAAAGACACAGCCACCCCAAAGTTTGGGACGCCTCTGTTTACAAGAACCTCGTTTACCGTACAAGTTCAACATCGCAGAAAGTGAAAAATGGATAAAGAAGTTGTGGTATTTACTTACAAAGCAATATCACTCAGCAATGAAATCTATGTCATCAGGCCCTTAGCAGCACAATGAGTGGATTCAGGTATGATGATTCTAACTGAAATAAGTCACACAGAAAAAGAAACATCATAAGATATCAGTAATACACGGAATGTAAACTTGGCTACACAGGAACTGAATTACAGAACAGAACAGGGTCTCAAATTTAGAAAACCAACTTATGCTTGCTTAAGGGGAAAGGTGAGTTGGGGTGCTGCATAAAACCAGAGATTGAAATGAGCACAGATAAAGTTCCTTAAGCCAAATATGGAATAGACAAGAGCTACTCCTTGCTCAACGAAATGGACTCAACACCGCATATTAAATGCCTAAGAATGTACCTGACTAGTAAGTATCTTAAAACCTATGGATTGCTATGTCTCCGAAAGAGAATCAAGCATGTGTACAGGGGCATAAACGCAGCAGTGATAGGATTGGAGAGGTTCGGTGAGCAAATGAAGACCCTTTGAAGTCATATTGCATGGTACCCATTCCACGGGTTTCAACTACCCAGGTTTAAGGTATTCTTCCTTCAGCTAAAACATGCATGTGGAACCTAGAGTATGATCAACCATGTGATCGGGAGACGTGTTCAAATATGTCTCAGTTTTCGTACCCTGGTACTCGGGTGCAACATTCCAGACGCTTTACTAACACCCTCCCGACTTGGAGAGTCAGTCCCTTTAACCTCCTGTTTGGCCCAGTTTGCAATTTCTGCGGAAGATGAACAGGAATAGCGAGAACCAATGAGAGACTAGCTGGAGGTGTCTGGACGGGCAAATTTAACTCTCATTTCCCACCAGGAAGAGGAATTAACCAAAGGCTCAGCGTGCCGTGCCGGAACCAGATTAGGGCCTGAAGCCATCCTGCGGTGTTGCGGCCAGCTCAAAAGAAAGCGAGTTGAAGAAAGGAGCTCAGGGGCACTGTAATTCACAAACCTGCAGAGTTATAAATGACAGCTATCGTCCAAAAATATACTGAAGTAAGGCTGCCAAGAGGACTTGAAAGCGGGGCAGAATTGCAGGAAACCGATTTCAGGAGGTAGACTGGAATTGCATTGAAAGCATAGGAAAAGAGGCAGAACGTCCACAATGATGCACTTGGCCAAAAAGGGCGTATGCGTTTTTTCCTGAATATATTCAGGAAAAAACGCATACGCCCTTTTTGGCCAACCAAGCAAGCTTGCAAAGGAAATCTACACTACAATGAAGTCTCACTTCCCCCCGGTCAAAAGGGCCATCTGAAAAAAGTGTAAAATCCAGAAAGACAGGACAGGCCATGGAGAACTGGGAGCCTTGTTATGCTGATGGGCGGGATGTAAATTGCCAACAGACACTCGGGAGAAGTGTATGGTGTTTCCTGAAACATCTAAAAAACAAAGCAACAGAGCCTAGGGCACTTCCACTTATGGTCCTATAGCTTAGGGAAATTAAAATCAAAAAGACACAGCCACCCCAAAGTTTGGGACGCCTCTGTTTACAAGAACCTCGTTTACCGTACAAGTTCAACATCGCAGAAAGTGAAAAATGGATAAAGAAGTTGTGGTATTTACTTACAAAGCAATATCACTCAGCAATGAAATCTATGTCATCAGGCCCTTAGCAGCACAATGAGTGGATTCAGGTATGATGATTCTAACTGAAATAAGTCACACAGAAAAAGAAACATCATAAGATATCAGTAATACACGGAATGTAAACTTGGCTACACAGGAACTGAATTACAGAACAGAACAGGGTCTCAAATTTAGAAAACCAACTTATGCTTGCTTAAGGGGAAAGGTGAGTTGGGGTGCTGCATAAAACCAGAGATTGAAATGAGCACAGATAAAGTTCCTTAAGCCAAATATGGAATAGACAAGAGCTACTCCTTGCTCAACGAAATGGACTCAACACCGCATATTAAATGCCTAAGAATGTACCTGACTAGTAAGTATCTTAAAACCTATGGATTGCTATGTCTCTGAAAGAGAATCAAGCATGTGTACAGGGGCATAAACGCAGCAGTGATAGGATTGGAGAGGTTCGGTGAGCAAATGAAGACCCTTTGAAGTCATATTGCATGGTACCCATTCCACGGGTTTCAACTACCCAGGTTTAAGGTATTCTTCCTTCAGCTAAAACATGCATGTGGAACCTAGAGTATGATCAACCATGTGATCGGGAGACGTGTTCAAATATGTCTCAGTTTTCGTACCCTGGTACGCGGGTGCAACATTCCAGACGCTTTACTAACACCCTCCCGACTTGGAGAGTCAGTCCCTTTAACCTCCTGTTTGGCCCAGTTTGCAATTTCTGCGGAAGATGAACAGGAATAGCGAGAACCAATGAGAGACTAGCTGGAGGTGTCTGGACGGGCAAATTTAACTCTCATTTCCCACCAGGAAGAGGAATTAACCAAAGGCTCAGCGTGCCGTGCCGGAACCAGATTAGGGCCTGAAGCCATCCTGCGGTGTTGCGGCCAGCTCAAAAGAAAGCGAGTTGAAGAAAGGAGCTCAGGGGCACTGTAATTCACAAACCTGCAGAGTTATAAATGACAGCTATCGTCCAAAAATATACTGAAGTAAGGCTGCCAAGAGGACTTGAAAGCGGGGCAGAATTGCAGGAAACCGATTTCAGGAGGTAGACTGGAATTGCATTGAAAGCATAGGAAAAGAGGCAGAACGTCCACAATGATGCACTTGGCCAAAAAGGGCGTATGCGTTTTTTCCTGAATATATTCAGGAAAAAACGCATACGCCCTTTTTGGCCAACCAAGCAAGCTTGCAAAGGAAATCTGCACTACAATGAAGTCTCACTTCCCCCCGGTCAAAAGGGCCATCTGAAAAAAGTGTAAAATCCAGAAAGACAGGACAGGCCATGGAGAACTGGGAGCCTTGTTATGCTGATGGGCGGGATGTAAATTGCCAACAGACACTCGGGAGAAGTGTATGGTGTTTCCTGAAACATCTAAAAAACAAAGCAACAGAGCCTAGGGCACTTCCACTTATGGTCCTATAGCTTAGGGAAATTAAAATCAAAAAGACACAGCCACCCCAAAGTTTGGGACGCCTCTGTTTACAAGAACCTCGTTTACCGTACAAGTTCAACATCGCAGAAAGTGAAAAATGGATAAAGAAGTTGTGGTATTTACTTACAAAGCAATATCACTCAGCAATGAAATCTATGTCATCAGGCCCTTAGCAGCACAATGAGTGGATTCAGGTATGATGATTCTAACTGAAATAAGTCACACAGAAAAAGAAACATCATAAGATATCAGTAATACACGGAATGTAAACTTGGCTACACAGGAACTGAATTACAGAACAGAACAGGGTCTCAAATTTAGAAAACCAACTTATGCTTGCTTAAGGGGAAAGGTGAGTTGGGGTGCTGCATAAAACCAGAGATTGAAATGAGCACAGATAAAGTTCCTTAAGCCAAATATGGAATAGACAAGAGCTACTCCTTGCTCAACGAAATGGACTCAACACCGCATATTAAATGCCTAAGAATGTACCTGACTAGTAAGTATCTTAAAACCTATGGATTGCTATGTCTCCGAAAGAGAATCAAGCATGTGTACAGGGGCATAAACGCAGCAGTGATAGGATTGGAGAGGTTCGGTGAGCAAATGAAGACCCTTTGAAGTCATATTGCATGGTACCCATTCCACGGGTTTCAACTACCCAGGTTTAAGGTATTCTTCCTTCAGCTAAAACATGCATGTGGAACCTAGAGTATGATCAACCATGTGATCGGGAGACGTGTTCAAATATGTCTCAGTTTTCGTACCCTGGTACTCGGGTGCAACATTCCAGACGCTTTACTAACACCCTCCCGACTTGGAGAGTCAGTCCCTTTAACCTCCTGTTTGGCCCAGTTTGCAATTTCTGCGGAAGATGAACAGGAATAGCGAGAACCAATGAGAGACTAGCTGGAGGTGTCTGGACGGGCAAATTTAACTCTCATTTCCCACCAGGAAGAGGAATTAACCAAAGGCTCAGCGTGCCGTGCCGGAACCAGATTAGGGCCTGAAGCCATCCTGCGGTGTTGCGGCCAGCTCAAAAGAAAGCGAGTTGAAGAAAGGAGCTCAGGGGCACTGTAATTCACAAACCTGCAGAGTTATAAATGACAGCTATCGTCCAAAAATATACTGAAGTAAGGCTGCCAAGAGGACTTGAAAGCGGGGCAGAATTGCAGGAAACCGATTTCAGGAGGCAGACTGGAATTGCATTGAAAGCATAGGAAAAGAGGCAGAACGTCCACAATGATGCACTTGGCCAAAAAGGGCGTATGCGTTTTTTCCTGAATATATTCAGGAAAAAACGCATACGCCCTTTTTGGCCAACCAAGCAAGCTTGCAAAGGAAATCTGCACTACAATGAAGTCTCACTTCCCCCCGGTCAAAAGGGCCATCTGAAAAAAGTGTAAAATCCAGAAAGGCAGGACAGGCCATGGAGAACTGGGAGCCTTGTTATGCTGATGGGCGGGATGTAAATTGCCAACAGACACTCGGGAGAAGTGTATGGTGTTTCCTGAAACATCTAAAAAACAAAGCAACAGAGCCTAGGGCACTTCCACTTATGGTCCTATAGCTTAGGGAAATTAAAATCAAAAAGACACAGCCACCCCAAAGTTTGGGACGCCTCTGTTTACAAGAACCTCGTTTACAGTACAAGTTCAACATTGCAGAAAGTGAAAAATGGATAAAGAAGTTGTGGTATTTACTTACAAAGCAATATCACTCAGCAATGAAATCTATGTCATCAGGCCCTTAGCAGCACAATGAGTGGATTCAGGTATGATGATTCTAACTGAAATAAGTCACACAGAAAAAGAAACATCATAAGATATCAGTAATACACGGAATGTAAACTTGGCTACACAGGAACTGAATTACAGAACAGAACAGGGTCTCAAATTTAGAAAACCAACTTATGCTTGCTTAAGGGGAAAGGTGAGTTGGGGTGCTGCATAAAACCAGAGATTGAAATGAGCACAGATAAAGTTCCTTAAGCCAAATATGGAATAGACAAGAGCTACTCCTTGCTCAACGAAATGGACTCAACACCGCATATTAAATGCCTAAGAATGTACCTGACTAGTAAGTATCTTAAAACCTATGGATTGCTATGTCTCCGAAAGAGAATCAAGCATGTGTACAGGGGCATAAACGCAGCAGTGATAGGATTGGAGAGGTTCGGTGAGCAAATGAAGACCCTTTGAAGTCATATTGCATGGTACCCATTCCACGGGTTTCAACTACCCAGGTTTAAGGTATTCTTCCTTCAGCTAAAACATGCATGTGGAACCTAGAGTATGATCAACCATGTGATCGGGAGACGTGTTCAAATATGTCTCAGTTTTCGTACCCTGGTACTCGGGTGCAACATTCCAGACGCTTTACTAACACCCTCCCGACTTGGAGAGTCAGTCCCTTTAACCTCCTGTTTGGCCCAGTTTGCAATTTCTGCGGAAGATGAACAGGAATAGCGAGAACCAATGAGAGACTAGCTGGAGGTGTCTGGACGGGCAAATTTAACTCTCATTTCCCACCAGGAAGAGGAATTAACCAAAGGCTCAGCGTGCCGTGCCGGAACCAGATTAGGGCCTGAAGCCATCCTGCGGTGTTGCGGCCAGCTCAAAAGAAAGCGAGTTGAAGAAAGGAGCTCAGGGGCACTGTAATTCACAAACCTGCAGAGTTATAAATGACAGCTATCGTCCAAAAATATACTGAAGTAAGGCTGCCAAGAGGACTTGAAAGCGGGGCAGAATTGCAGGAAACCGATTTCAGGAGGCAGACTGGAATTGCATTGAAAGCATAGGAAAAGAGGCAGAACGTCCACAATGATGCACTTGGCCAAAAAGGGCGTATGCGTTTTTTCCTGAATATATTCAGGAAAAAACGCATACGCCCTTTTTGGCCAACCAAGCAAGCTTGCAAAGGAAATCTGCACTACAATGAAGTCTCACTTCCCCCCGGTCAAAAGGGCCATCTGAAAAAAGTGTAAAATCCAGAAAGGCAGGACAGGCCATGGAGAACTGGGAGCCTTGTTATGCTGATGGGCGGGATGTAAATTGCCAACAGACACTCGGGAGAAGTGTATGGTGTTTCCTGAAACATCTAAAAAACAAAGCAACAGAGCCTAGGGCACTTCCACTTATGGTCCTATAGCTTAGGGAAATTAAAATCAAAAAGACACAGCCACCCCAAAGTTTGGGACGCCTCTGTTTACAAGAACCTCGTTTACAGTACAAGTTCAACATTGCAGAAAGTGAAAAATGGATAAAGAAGTTGTGGTATTTACTTACAAAGCAATATCACTCAGCAATGAAATCTATGTCATCAGGCCCTTAGCAGCACAATGAGTGGATTCAGGTATGATGATTCTAACTGAAATAAGTCACACAGAAAAAGAAACATCATAAGATATCAGTAATACACGGAATGTAAACTTGGCTACACAGGAACTGAATTACAGAACAGAACAGGGTCTCAAATTTAGAAAACCAACTTATGCTTGCTTAAGGGGAAAGGTGAGTTGGGGTGCTGCATAAAACCAGAGATTGAAATGAGCACAGATAAAGTTCCTTAAGCCAAATATGGAATAGACAAGAGCTACTCCTTGCTCAACGAAATGGACTCAACACCGCATATTAAATGCCTAAGAATGTACCTGACTAGTAAGTATCTTAAAACCTATGGATTGCTATGTCTCCGAAAGAGAATCAAGCATGTGTACAGGGGCATAAACGCAGCAGTGATAGGATTGGAGAGGTTCGGTGAGCAAATGAAGACCCTTTGAAGTCATATTGCATGGTACCCATTCCACGGGTTTCAACTACCCAGGTTTAAGGTATTCTTCCTTCAGCTAAAACATGCATGTGGAACCTAGAGTATGATCAACCATGTGATCGGGAGACGTGTTCAAATATGTCTCAGTTTTCGTACCCTGGTACTCAGGTGCAACATTCCAGACGCTTTACTAACACCCTCCCGACTTGGAGAGTCAGTCCCTTTAACCTCCTGTTTGGCCCAGTTTGCAATTTCTGCGGAAGATGAACAGGAATAGTGAGAACCAATGAGAGACTAGCTGGAGGTGTCTGGACGGGCAAATTTAACTCTCATTTCCCACCAGGAAGAGGAATTAACCAAAGGCTCAGCGTGCCGTGCCGGAACCAGATTAGGGCCTGAAGCCATCCTGCGGTGTTGCGGCCAGCTCAAAAGAAAGCGAGTTGAAGAAAGGAGCTCAGGGGCACTGTAATTCACAAACCTGCAGAGTTATAAATGACAGCTATCGTCCAAAAATATACTGAAGTAAGGCTGCCAAGAGGACTTGAAAGCGGGGCAGAATTGCAGGAAACCGATTTCAGGAGGCAGACTGGAATTGCATTGAAAGCATAGGAAAAGAGGCAGAACGTCCACAATGATGCACTTGGCCAAAAAGGGCGTATGCGTTTTTTCCTGAATATATTCAGGAAAAAACGCATACGCCCTTTTTGGCCAACCAAGCAAGCTTGCAAAGGAAATCTGCACTACAATGAAGTCTCACTTCCCCCCGGTCAAAAGGGCCATCTGAAAAAAGTGTAAAATCCAGAAAGGCAGGACAGGCCATGGAGAACTGGGAGCCTTGTTATGCTGATGGGCGGGATGTAAATTGCCAACAGACACTCGGGAGAAGTGTATGGTGTTTCCTGAAACATCTAAAAAACAAAGCAACAGAGCCTAGGGCACTTCCACTTATGGTCCTATAGCTTAGGGAAATTAAAATCAAAAAGACACAGCCACCCCAAACATTGGGACGCCTCTGTTTACAAGAACCTCGTTTACAGTACAAGTTCAACATCGCAGAAAGTGAAAAATGGATAAAGAAGTTGTGGTATTTACTTACAAAGCAATATCACTCAGCAATGAAATCTATGTCATCAGGCCCTTAGCAGCACAATGAGTGGATTCAGGTATGATGATTCTAACTGAAATAAGTCACACAGAAAAAGAACCATCATAAGATGTCAGTAATACACGGAATGTAAACTTGGCTACACAGGAACTGAATTACAGAACAGAACAGGGTCTCAAATTTAGAAAACCAACTTATGCTTGCTTAAGGGGAAAGGTGAGTTGGGGTGCTGCATAAAACCAGAGATTGAAATGAGCACAGATAAAGTTCCTTAAGCCAAATATGGAATAGACAAGAGCTACTCCTTGCTCAACGAAATGGACTCAACACCGCATATTAAATGCCTAAGAATGTACCTGACTAGTAAGTATCTTAAAACCTATGGATTGCTATGTCTCCGAAAGAGAATCAAGCATGTGTACAGGGGCATAAACGCAGCAGTGATAGGATTGGAGAGGTTCGGTGAGCAAATGAAGACCCTTTGAAGTCATATTGCATGGTACCCATTCCACGGGTTTCAACTACCCAGGTTTAAGGTATTCTTCCTTCAGCTAAAACATGCATGTGGAACCTAGAGTATGATCAACCATGTGATCGGGAGACGTGTTCAAATATGTCTCAGTTTTCGTACCCTGGTACTCGGGTGCAACATTCCAGACGCTTTACTAACACCCTCCCGCCTTGGAGAGTCAGTCCCTTTAACCTCCTGTTTGGCCCAGTTTGCAATTTCTGCGGAAGATGAACAGGAATAGCGAGAACCAATGAGAGACTAGCTGGAGGTGTCTGGACGGGCAAATTTAACTCTCATTTCCCACCAGGAAGAGGAATTAACCAAAGGCTCAGCGTGCCGTGCCGGAACCAGATTAGGGCCTGAAGCCATCCTGCGGTGTTGCGGCCAGCTCAAAAGAAAGCGAGTTGAAGAAAGGAGCTCAGGGGCACTGTAATTCACAAACCTGCAGAGTTATAAATGACAGCTATCGTCCAAAAATATACTGAAGTAAGGCTGCCAAGAGGACTTGAAAGCGGGGCAGAATTGCAGGAAACCGATTTCAGGAGGCAGACTGGAATTGCATTGAAAGCATAGGAAAAGAGGCAGAACGTCCACAATGATGCACTTGGCCAAAAAGGGCGTATGCGTTTTTTCCTGAATATATTCAGGAAAAAACGCATACGCCCTTTTTGGCCAACCAAGCAAGCTTGCAAAGGAAATCTGCACTACAATGAAGTCTCACTTCCCCCCGGTCAAAAGGGCCATCTGAAAAAAGTGTAAAATCCAGAAAGGCAGGACAGGCCATGGAGAACTGGGAGCCTTGTTATGCTGATGGGCGGGATGTAAATTGCCAACAGACACTCGGGAGAAGTGTATGGTGTTTCCTGAAACATCTAAAAAACAAAGCAACAGAGCCTAGGGCACTTCCACTTATGGTCCTATAGCTTAGGGAAATTAAAATCAAAAAGACACAGCCACCCCAAAGTTTGGGACGCCTCTGTTTACAAGAACCTCGTTTACAGTACAAGTTCAACATCGCAGAAAGTGAAAAATGGATAAAGAAGTTGTGGTATTTACTTACAAAGCAATATCACTCAGCAATGAAATCTATGTCATCAGGCCCTTAGCAGCACAATGAGTGGATTCAGGTATGATGATTCTAACTGAAATAAGTCACACAGAAAAAGAAACATCATAAGATATCAGTAATACACGGAATGTAAACTTGGCTACACAGGAACTGAATTACAGAACAGAACAGGGTCTCAAATTTAGAAAACCAACTTATGCTTGCTTAAGGGGAAAGGTGAGTTGGGGTGCTGCATAAAACCAGAGATTGAAATGAGCACAGATAAAGTTCCTTAAGCCAAATATGGAATAGACAAGAGCTACTCCTTGCTCAACGAAATGGACTCAACACCGCATATTAAATGCCTAAGAATGTACCTGACTAGTAAGTATCTTAAAACCTATGGATTGCTATGTCTCCGAAAGAGAATCAAGCATGTGTACAGGGGCATAAACGCAGCAGTGATAGGATTGGAGAGGTTCGGTGAGCAAATGAAGACCCTTTGAAGTCATATTGCATGGTACCCATTCCACGGGTTTCAACTACCCAGGTTTAAGGTATTCTTCCTTCAGCTAAAACATGCATGTGGAACCTAGAGTATGATCAACCATGTGATCGGGAGACGTGTTCAAATATGTCTCAGTTTTCGTACCCTGGTACTCAGGTGCAACATTCCAGACGCTTTACTAACACCCTCCCGACTTGGAGAGTCAGTCCCTTTAACCTCCTGTTTGGCCCAGTTTGCAATTTCTGCGGAAGATGAACAGGAATAGTGAGAACCAATGAGAGACTAGCTGGAGGTGTCTGGACGGGCAAATTTAACTCTCATTTCCCACCAGGAAGAGGAATTAACCAAAGTCTCAGCGTGCCGTGCCGGAACCAGATTAGGGCCTGAAGCCATCCTGCGGTGTTGCGGCCAGCTCAAAAGAAAGCGAGTTGAAGAAAGGAGCTCAGGGGCACTGTAATTCACAAACCTGCAGAGTTATAAATGACAGCTATCGTCCAAAAATATACTGAAGTAAGGCTGCCAAGAGGACTTGAAAGCGGGGCAGAATTGCAGGAAACCGATTTCAGGAGGCAGACTGGAATTGCATTGAAAGCATAGGAAAAGAGGCAGAACGTCCACAATGATGCACTTGGCCAAAAAGGGCGTATGCGTTTTTTCCTGAATATATTCAGGAAAAAACGCATACGCCCTTTTTGGCCAACCAAGCAAGCTTGCAAAGGAAATCTGCACTACAATGAAGTCTCACTTCCCCCCGGTCAAAAGGGCCATCTGAAAAAAGTGTAAAATCCAGAAAGGCAGGACAGGCCATGGAGAACTGGGAGCCTTGTTATGCTGATGGGCGGGATGTAAATTGCCAACAGACACTCGGGAGAAGTGTATGGTGTTTCCTGAAACATCTAAAAAACAAAGCAACAGAGCCTAGGGCACTTCCACTTATGGTCCTATAGCTTAGGGAAATTAAAATCAAAAAGACACAGCCACCCCAAACATTGGGACGCCTCTGTTTACAAGAACCTCGTTTACAGTACAAGTTCAACATCGCAGAAAGTGAAAAATGGATAAAGAAGTTGTGGTATTTACTTACAAAGCAATATCACTCAGCAATGAAATCTATGTCATCAGGCCCTTAGCAGCACAATGAGTGGATTCAGGTATGATGATTCTAACTGAAATAAGTCACACAGAAAAAGAACCATCATAAGATGTCAGTAATACACGGAATGTAAACTTGGCTACACAGGAACTGAATTACAGAACAGAACAGGGTCTCAAATTTAGAAAACCAACTTATGCTTGCTTAAGGGGAAAGGTGAGTTGGGGTGCTGCATAAAACCAGAGATTGAAATGAGCACAGATAAAGTTCCTTAAGCCAAATATGGAATAGACAAGAGCTACTCCTTGCTCAACGAAATGGACTCAACACCGCATATTAAATGCCTAAGAATGTACCTGACTAGTAAGTATCTTAAAACCTATGGATTGCTATGTCTCCGAAAGAGAATCAAGCATGTGTACAGGGGCATAAACGCAGCAGTGATAGGATTGGAGAGGTTCGGTGAGCAAATGAAGACCCTTTGAAGTCATATTGCATGGTACCCATTCCACGGGTTTCAACTACCCAGGTTTAAGGTATTCTTCCTTCAGCTAAAACATGCATGTGGAACCTAGAGTATGATCAACCATGTGATCGGGAGACGTGTTCAAATATGTCTCAGTTTTCGTACCCTGGTACTCGGGTGCAACATTCCAGACGCTTTACTAACACCCTCCCGCCTTGGAGAGTCAGTCCCTTTAACCTCCTGTTTGGCCCAGTTTGCAATTTCTGCGGAAGATGAACAGGAATAGCGAGAACCAATGAGAGACTAGCTGGAGGTGTCTGGACGGGCAAATTTAACTCTCATTTCCCACCAGGAAGAGGAATTAACCAAAGGCTCAGCGTGCCGTGCCGGAACCAGATTAGGGCCTGAAGCCATCCTGCGGTGTTGCGGCCAGCTCAAAAGAAAGCGAGTTGAAGAAAGGAGCTCAGGGGCACTGTAATTCACAAACCTGCAGAGTTATAAATGACAGCTATCGTCCAAAAATATACTGAAGTAAGGCTGCCAAGAGGACTTGAAAGCGGGGCAGAATTGCAGGAAACCGATTTCAGGAGGCAGACTGGAATTGCATTGAAAGCATAGGAAAAGAGGCAGAACGTCCACAATGATGCACTTGGCCAAAAAGGGCGTATGCGTTTTTTCCTGAATATATTCAGGAAAAAACGCATACGCCCTTTTTGGCCAACCAAGCAAGCTTGCAAAGGAAATCTGCACTACAATGAAGTCTCACTTCCCCCCGGTCAAAAGGGCCATCTGAAAAAAGTGTAAAATCCAGAAAGGCAGGACAGGCCATGGAGAACTGGGAGCCTTGTTATGCTGATGGGCGGGATGTAAATTGCCAACAGACACTCGGGAGAAGTGTATGGTGTTTCCTGAAACATCTAAAAAACAAAGCAACAGAGCCTAGGGCACTTCCACTTATGGTCCTATAGCTTAGGGAAATTAAAATCAAAAAGACACAGCCACCCCAAAGTTTGGGACGCCTCTGTTTACAAGAACCTCGTTTACAGTACAAGTTCAACATCGCAGAAAGTGAAAAATGGATAAAGAAGTTGTGGTATTTACTTACAAAGCAATATCACTCAGCAATGAAATCTATGTCATCAGGCCCTTAGCAGCACAATGAGTGGATTCAGGTATGATGATTCTAACTGAAATAAGTCACACAGAAACAGAAACATCATAAGATATCAGTAATACACGGAATGTAAACTTGGCTACACAGGAACTGAATTACAGAACAGAACAGGGTCTCAAATTTAGAAAACCAACTTATGCTTGCTTAAGGGGAAAGGTGAGTTGGGGTGCTGCATAAAACCAGAGATTGAAATGAACACAGATAAAGTTCCTTAAGCCAAATATGGAATAGACAAGAGCTACTCCTTGCTCAACGAAATGGACTCAACACCGCATATTAAATGCCTAAGAATGTACCTGACTAGTAAGTATCTTAAAACCTATGGATTGCTATGTCTCCGAAAGAGAATCAAGCATGTGTACAGGGGCATAAACGCAGCAGTGATAGGATTGGAGAGGTTCGGTGAGCAAATGAAGACCCTTTGAAGTCATATTGCATGGTACCCATTCCACGGGTTTCAACTACCCAGGTTTAAGGTATTCTTCCTTCAGCTAAAACATGCATGTGGAACCTAGAGTATGATCAACCATGTGATCGGGAGACGTGTTCAAATATGTCTCAGTTTTCGTACCCTGGTACTCGGGTGCAACATTCCAGACGCTTTACTAACACCCTCCCGACTTGGAGAGTCAGTCCCTTTAACCTCCTGTTTGGCCCAGTTTGCAATTTCTGCGGAAGATGAACAGGAATAGCGAGAACCAATGAGAGACTAGCTGGAGGTGTCTGGACGGGCAAATTTAACTCTCATTTCCCACCAGGAAGAGGAATTAACCAAAGGCTCAGCGTGCCGTGCCGGAACCAGATTAGGGCCTGAAGCCATCCTGCGGTGTTGCGGCCAGCTCAAAAGAAAGCGAGTTGAAGAAAGGAGCTCAGGGGCACTGTAATTCACAAACCTGCAGAGTTATAAATGACAGCTATCGTCCAAAAATATACTGAAGTAAGGCTGCCAAGAGGACTTGAAAGCGGGGCAGAATTGCAGGAAACCGATTTCAGGAGGTAGACTGGAATTGCATTGAAAGCATAGGAAAAGAGGCAGAACGTCCACAATGATGCACTTGGCCAAAAAGGGCGTATGCGTTTTTTCCTGAATATATTCAGGAAAAAACGCATACGCCCTTTTTGGCCAACCAAGCAAGCTTGCAAAGGAAATCTGCACTACAATGAAGTCTCACTTCCCCCCGGTCAAAAGGGCCATCTGAAAAAAGTGTAAAATCCAGAAAGGCAGGACAGGCCATGGAGAACTGGGAGCCTTGTTATGCTGATGGGCGGGATGTAAATTGCCAACAGACACTCGGGAGAAGTGTATGGTGTTTCCTGAAACATCTAAAAAACAAAGCAACAGAGCCTAGGGCACTTCCACTTATGGTCCTATAGCTTAGGGAAATTAAAATCAAAAAGACACAGCCACCCCAAACATTGGGACGCCTCTGTTTACAAGAACCTCGTTTACAGTACAAGTTCAACATCGCAGAAAGTGAAAAATGGATAAAGAAGTTGTGGTATTTACTTACAAAGCAATATCACTCAGCAATGAAATCTATGTCATCAGGCCCTTAGCAGCACAATGAGTGGATTCAGGTATGATGATTCTAACTGAAATAAGTCACACAGAAAAAGAAACATCATAAGATATCAGTAATACACGGAATGTAAACTTGGCTACACAGGAACTGAATTACAGAACAGAACAGGGTCTCAAATTTAGAAAACCAACTTATGCTTGCTTAAGGGGAAAGGTGAGTTGGGGTGCTGCATAAAACCAGAGATTGAAATGAGCACAGATAAAGTTCCTTAAGCCAAATATGGAATAGACAAGAGCTACTCCTTGCTCAACGAAATGGACTCAACACCGCATATTAAATGCCTAAGAATGTACCTGACTAGTAAGTATCTTAAAACCTATGGATTGCTATGTCTCCGAAAGAGAATCAAGCATGTGTACAGGGGCATAAACGCAGCAGTGATAGGATTGGAGAGGTTCGGTGAGCAAATGAAGACCCTTTGAAGTCATATTGCATGGTACCCATTCCACGGGTTTCAACTACCCAGGTTTAAGGTATTCTTCCTTCAGCTAAAACATGCATGTGGAACCTAGAGTATGATCAACCATGTGATCGGGAGACGTGTTCAAATATGTCTCAGTTTTCGTACCCTGGTACTCGGGTGCAACATTCCAGACGCTTTACTAACACCCTCCCGCCTTGGAGAGTCAGTCCCTTTAACCTCCTGTTTGGCCCAGTTTGCAATTTCTGCGGAAGATGAACAGGAATAGCGAGAACCAATGAGAGACTAGCTGGAGGTGTCTGGACGGGCAAATTTAACTCTCATTTCCCACCAGGAAGAGGAATTAACCAAAGGCTCAGCGTGCCGTGCCGGAACCAGATTAGGGCCTGAAGCCATCCTGCGGTGTTGCGGCCAGCTCAAAAGAAAGCGAGTTGAAGAAAGGAGCTCAGGGGCACTGTAATTCACAAACCTGCAGAGTTATAAATGACAGCTATCGTCCAAAAATATACTGAAGTAAGGCTGCCAAGAGGACTTGAAAGCGGGGCAGAATTGCAGGAAACCGATTTCAGGAGGTAGACTGGAATTGCATTGAAAGCATAGGAAAAGAGGCAGAACGTCCACAATGATGCACTTGGCCAAAAAGGGCGTATGCGTTTTTTCCTGAATATATTCAGGAAAAAACGCATACGCCCTTTTTGGCCAACCAAGCAAGCTTGCAAAGGAAATCTACACTACAATGAAGTCTCACTTCCCCCCGGTCAAAAGGGCCATCTGAAAAAAGTGTAAAATCCAGAAAGGCAGGACAGGCCATGGAGAACTGGGAGCCTTGTTATGCTGATGGGCGGGATGTAAATTGCCAACAGACACTCGGGAGAAGTGTATGGTGTTTCCTGAAACATCTAAAAAACAAAGCAACAGAGCCTAGGGCACTTCCACTTATGGTCCTATAGCTTAGGGAAATTAAAATCAAAAAGACACAGCCACCCCAAAGTTTGGGACGCCTCTGTTTACAAGAACCTCGTTTAGCGTACAAGTTCAACATCGCAGAAAGTGAAAAATGGATAAAGAAGTTGTGGTATTTACTTACAAAGCAATATCACTCAGCAATGAAATCTATGTCATCAGGCCCTTAGCAGCACAATGAGTGGATTCAGGTATGATGATTCTAACTGAAATAAGTCACACAGAAAAAGAAACATCATAAGATATCAGTAATACACGGAATGTAAACTTGGCTACACAGGAACTGAATTACAGAACAGAACAGGGTCTCAAATTTAGAAAACCAACTTATGCTTGCTTAAGGGGAAAGGTGAGTTGGGGTGCTGCATAAAACCAGACATTGAAATGAACACAGATAAAGTTCCTTAAGCCAAATATGGAATAGACAAGAGCTACTCCTTGCTCAACGAAATGGACTCAACACCGCATATTAAATGCCTAAGAATGTACCTGACTAGTAAGTATCTTAAAACCTATGGATTGCTATGTCTCCGAAAGAGAATCAAGCATGTGTACAGGGGCATAAACGCAGCAGTGATAGGATTGGAGAGGTTCGGTGAGCAAATGAAGACCCTTTGAAGTCATATTGCATGGTACCCATTCCACGGGTTTCAACTACCCAGGTTTAAGGTATTCTTCCTTCAGCTAAAACATGCATGTGGAACCTAGAGTATGATCAACCATGTGATCGGGAGACGTGTTCAAATATGTCTCAGTTTTCGTACCCTGGTACTCGGGTGCAACATTCCAGAAGCTTTACTAACACCCTCCCGACTTGGAGAGTCAGTCCCTTTAACCTCCTGTTTGGCCCAGTTTGCAATTTCTGCGGAAGATGAACAGGAATAGCGAGAACCAATGAGAGACTAGCTGGAGGTGTCTGGACGGGCAAATTTAACTCTCATTTCCCACCAGGAAGAGGAATTAACCAAAGGCTCAGCGTGCCGTGCCGGAACCAGATTAGGGCCTGAAGCCATCCTGCGGTGTTGCGGCCAGCTCAAAAGAAAGCGAGTTGAAGAAAGGAGCTCAGGGGCACTGTAATTCACAAACCTGCAGAGTTATAAATGACAGCTATCGTCCAAAAATATACTGAAGTAAGGCTGCCAAGAGGACTTGAAAGCGGGGCAGAATTGCAGGAAACCGATTTCAGGAGGTAGACTGGAATTGCATTGAAAGCATAGGAAAAGAGGCAGAACGTCCACAATGATGCACTTGGCCAAAAAGGGCGTATGCGTTTTTTCCTGAATATATTCAGGAAAAAACGCATACGCCCTTTTTGGCCAACCAAGCAAGCTTGCAAAGGAAATCTGCACTACAATGAAGTCTCACTTCCCCCCGGTCAAAAGGGCCATTTGAAAAAGTGTAAAATCCAGAAAGGCAGGACAGGCCATGGAGAACTGGGAGCCTTGTTATGCTGATGGGCGGGATGTAAATTGCCAACAGACACTCGGGAGAAGTGTATGGTGTTTCCTGAAACATCTAAAAAACAAAGCAACAGAGCCTAGGGCACTTCCACTTATGGTCCTATAGCTTAGGGAAATTAAAATCAAAAAGACACAGCCACCCCAAAGTTTGGGACGCCTCTGTTTACAAGAACCTCGTTTACAGTACAAGTTCAACATCGCAGAAAGTGAAAAATGGATAAAGAAGTTGTGGTATTTACTTACAAAGCAATATCACTCAGCAATGAAATCTATGTCATCAGGCCCTTAGCAGCACAATGAGTGGATTCAGGTATGATGATTCTAACTGAAATAAGTCACACAGAAAAAGAACCATCATAAGATATCAGTAATACACGGAATGTAAACTTGGCTACACAGGAACTGAATTACAGAACAGAACAGGGTCTCAAATTTAGAAAACCAACTTATGCTTGCTTAAGGGGAAAGGTGAGTTGGGGTGCTGCATAAAACCAGAGATTGAAATGAGCACAGATAAAGTTCCTTAAGCCAAATATGGAATAGACAAGAGCTACTCCTTGCTCAACGAAATGGACTCAACACCGCATATTAAATGCCTAAGAATGTACCTGACTAGTAAGTATCTTAAAACCTATGGATTGCTATGTCTCCGAAAGAGAATCAAGCATGTGTACAGGGGCATAAACGCAGCAGTGATAGGATTGGAGAGGTTCGGTGAGCAAATGAAGACCCTTTGAAGTCATATTGCATGGTACCCATTCCACGGGTTTCAACTACCCAGGTTTAAGGTATTCTTCCTTCAGCTAAAACATGCATGTGGAACCTAGAGTATGATCAACCATGTGATCGGGAGACGTGTTCAAATATGTCTCAGTTTTCGTACCCTGGTACTCGGGTGCAACATTCCAGACGCTTTACTAACACCCTCCCGACTTGGAGAGTCAGTCCCTTTAACCTCCTGTTTGGCCCAGTTTGCAATTTCTGCGGAAGATGAACAGGAATAGCGAGAACCAATGAGAGACTAGCTGGAGGTGTCTGGACGGGCAAATTTAACTCTCATTTCCCACCAGGAAGAGGAATTAACCAAAGGCTCAGCGTGCCGTGCCGGAACCAGATTAGGGCCTGAAGCCATCCTGCGGTGTTGCGGCCAGCTCAAAAGAAAGCGAGTTGAAGAAAGGAGCTCAGGGGCACTGTAATTCACAAACCTGCAGAGTTATAAATGACAGCTATCGTCCAAAAATATACTGAAGTAAGGCTGCCAAGAGGACTTGAAAGCGGGGCAGAATTGCAGGAAACCGATTTCAGGAGGTAGACTGGAATTGCATTGAAAGCATAGGAAAAGAGGCAGAACGTCCACAATGATGCACTTGGCCAAAAAGGGCGTATGCGTTTTTTCCTGAATATATTCAGGAAAAAACGCATACGCACTTTTTGGCCAACCAAGCAAGCTTGCAAACGAAATCTACACTACAATGAAGTCTCACTTCCCCCCGGTCAAAAGGGCCATCTGAAAAAAGTGTAAAATCCAGAAAGGCAGGACAGGCCATGGAGAACTGGGAGCCTTGTTATGCTGATGGGCGGGATGTAAATTGCCAACAGACACTCGGGAGAAGTGTATGGTGTTTCCTGAAACATCTAAAAAACAAAGCAACAGAGCCTAGGGCACTTCCACTTATGGTCCTATAGCTTAGGGAAATTAAAATCAAAAAGACACAGCCACCCCAAAGTTTGGGACGCCTCTGTTTACAAGAACCTCGTTTAGCGTACAAGTTCAACATCGCAGAAAGTGAAAAATGGATAAAGAAGTTGTGGTATTTACTTACAAAGCAATATCACTCAGCAATGAAATCTATGTCATCAGGCCCTTAGCAGCACAATGAGTGGATTCAGGTATGATGATTCTAACTGAAATAAGTCACACAGAAAAAGAAACATCATAAGATATCAGTAATACACGGAATGTAAACTTGGCTACACAGGAACTGAATTACAGAACAGAACAGGGTCTCAAATTTAGAAAACCAACTTATGCTTGCTTAAGGGGAAAGGTGAGTTGGGGTGCTGCATAAAACCAGAGATTGAAATGAGCACAGATAAAGTTCCTTAAGCCAAATATGGAATAGACAAGAGCTACTCCTTGCTCAACGAAATGGACTCAACACCGCATATTAAATGCCTAAGAATGTACCTGACTAGTAAGTATCTTAAAACCTATGGATTGCTATGTCTCCGAAAGAGAATCAAGCATGTGTACAGGGGCATAAACGCAGCAGTGATAGGATTGGAGAGGTTCGGTGAGCAAATGAAGACCCTTTGAAGTCATATTGCATGGTACCCATTCCACGGGTTTCAACTACCCAGGTTTAAGGTATTCTTCCTTCAGCTAAAACATGCATGTGGAACCTAGAGTATGATCAACCATGTGATCGGGAGACGTGTTCAAATATGTCTCAGTTTTCGTACCCTGGTACTCGGGTGCAACATTCCAGACGCTTTACTAACACCCTCCCGACTTGGAGAGTCAGTCCCTTTAACCTCCTGTTTGGCCCAGTTTGCAATTTCTGCGGAAGATGAACAGGAATAGCGAGAACCAATGAGAGACTAGCTGGAAGGTGTCTGGACGGGCAAATTTAACTCTCATTTCCCACCAGGAAGAGGAATTAACCAAAGGCTCAGCGTGCCGTGCCGGAACCAGATTAGGGCCTGAAGCCATCCTGCGGTGTTGCGGCCAGCTCAAAAGAAAGCGAGTTGAAGAAAGGAGCTCAGGGGCACTGTAATTCACAAACCTGCAGAGTTATAAATGACAGCTATCGTCCAAAAATATACTGAAGTAAGGCTGCCAAGAGGACTTGAAAGCGGGGCAGAATTGCAGGAAACCGATTTCAGGAGGCAGACTGGAATTGCATTGAAAGCATAGGAAAAGAGGCAGAACGTCCACAATGATGCACTTGGCCAAAAAGGGCGTATGCGTTTTTTCCTGAATATATTCAGGAAAAAACGCATACGCCCTTTTTGGCCAACCAAGCAAGCTTGCAAAGGAAATCTACACTACAATGAAGTCTCACTTCCCCCCGGTCAAAAGGGCCATCTGAAAAAAGTGTAAAATCCAGAAAGGCAGGACAGGCCATGGAGAACTGGGAGCCTTGTTATGCTGATGGGCGGGATGTAAATTGCCAACAGACACTCGGGAGAAGTGTATGGTGTTTCCTGAAACATCTAAAAAACAAAGCAACAGAGCCTAGGGCACTTCCACTTATGGTCCTATAGCTTAGGGAAATTAAAATCAAAAAGACACAGCCACCCCAAAGTTTGGGACGCCTCTGTTTACAAGAACCTCGTTTACCGTACAAGTTCAACATCGCAGAAAGTGAAAAATGGATAAAGAAGTTGTGGTATTTACTTACAAAGCAATATCACTCAGCAATGAAATCTATGTCATCAGGCCCTTAGCAGCACAATGAGTGGATTCAGGTATGATGATTCTAACTGAAATAAGTCACACAGAAAAAGAACCATCATAAGATATCAGTAATACACGGAATGTAAACTTGGCTACACAGGAACTGAATTACAGAACAGAACAGGGTCTCAAATTTAGAAAACCAACTTATGCTTGCTTAAGGGTAAAGGTGAGTTGGGGTGCTGCATAAAACCAGAGATTGAAATGAGCACAGATAAAGTTCCTTAAGCCAAATATGGAATAGACAAGAGCTACTCCTTGCTCAACGAAATGGACTCAACACCGCATATTAAATGCCTAAGAATGTACCTGACTAGTAAGTATCTTAAAACCTATGGATTGCTATGTCTCCGAAAGAGAATCAAGCATGTGTACAGGGGCATAAACGCAGCAGTGATAGGATTGGAGAGGTTCGGTGAGCAAATGAAGACCCTTTGAAGTCATATTGCATGGTACCCATTCCACGGGTTTCAACTACCCAGGTTTAAGGTATTCTTCCTTCAGCTAAAACATGCATGTGGAACCTAGAGTATGATCAACCATGTGATCGGGAGACGTGTTCAAATATGTCTCAGTTTTCGTACCCTGGTACTCGGGTGCAACATTCCAGACGCTTTACTAACACCCTCCCGACTTGGAGAGTCAGTCCCTTTAACCTCCTGTTTGGCCCAGTTTGCAATTTCTGCGGAAGATGAACAGGAATAGCGAGAACCAATGAGAGACTAGCTGGAGGTGTCTGGACGGGCAAATTTAACTCTCATTTCCCACCAGGAAGAGGAATTAACCAAAGGCTCAGCGTGCCGTGCCGGAACCAGATTAGGGCCTGAAGCCATCCTGCGGTGTTGCGGCCAGCTCAAAAGAAAGCGAGTTGAAGAAAGGAGCTCAGGGGCACTGTAATTCACAAACCTGCAGAGTTATAAATGACAGCTATCGTCCAAAAATATACTGAAGTAAGGCTGCCAAGAGGACTTGAAAGCGGGGCAGAATTGCAGGAAACCGATTTCAGGAGGCAGACTGGAATTGCATTGAAAGCATAGGAAAAGAGGCAGAACGTCCACAATGATGCACTTGGCCAAAAAGGGCGTATGCGTTTTTTCCTGAATATATTCAGGAAAAAACGCATACGCCCTTTTTGGCCAACCAAGCAAGCTTGCAAAGGAAATCTACACTACAATGAAGTCTCACTTCCCCCCGGTCAAAAGGGCCATCTGAAAAAAGTGTAAAATCCAGAAAGGCAGGACAGGCCATGGAGAACTGGGAGCCTTGTTATGCTGATGGGCGGGATGTAAATTGCCAACAGACACTCGGGAGAAGTGTATGGTGTTTCCTGAAACATCTAAAAAACAAAGCAACAGAGCCTAGGGCACTTCCACTTATGGTCCTATAGCTTAGGGAAATTAAAATCAAAAAGACACAGCCACCCCAAAGTTTGGGACGCCTCTGTTTACAAGAACCTCGTTTACCGTACAAGTTCAACATCGCAGAAAGTGAAAAATGGATAAAGAAGTTGTGGTATTTACTTACAAAGCAATATCACTCAGCAATGAAATCTATGTCATCAGGCCCTTAGCAGCACAATGAGTGGATTCAGGTATGATGATTCTAACTGAAATAAGTCACACAGAAAAAGAAACATCATAAGATATCAGTAATACATGGAATGTAAACTTGGCTACACAGGAACTGAATTACAGAACAGAACAGGGTCTCAAATTTAGAAAACCAACTTATGCTTGCTTAAGGGGAAAGGTGAGTTGGGGTGCTGCATAAAACCAGAGATTGAAATGAGCACAGATAAAGTTCCTTAAGCCAAATATGGAATAGACAAGAGCTACTCCTTGCTCAACGAAATGGACTCAACACCGCATATTAAATGCCTAAGAATGTACCTGACTAGTAAGTATCTTAAAACCTATGGATTGCTATGTCTCCGAAAGAGAATCAAGCATGTGTACAGGGGCATAAACGCAGCAGTGATAGGATTGGAGAGGTTCGGTGAGCAAATGAAGACCCTTTGAAGTCATATTGCATGGTACCCATTCCACGGGTTTCAACTACCCAGGTTTAAGGTATTCTTCCTTCAGTTAAAACATGCATGTGGAACCTAGAGTATGATCAACCATGTGATCGGGAGACGTGTTCAAATATGTCTCAGTTTTCGTACCCTGGTACTCGGGTGCAACATTCCAGACGCTTTACTAACACCCTCCCGACTTGGAGAGTCAGTCCCTTTAACCTCCTGTTTGGCCCAGTTTGCAATTTCTGCGGAAGATGAACAGGAATAGCGAGAACCAATGAGAGACTAGCTGGAGGTGTCTGGACGGGCAAATTTAACTCTCATTTCCCACCAGGAAGAGGAATTAACCAAAGGCTCAGCGTGCCGTGCCGGAACCAGATTAGGGCCTGAAGCCATCCTGCGGTGTTGCGGCCAGCTCAAAAGAAAGCGAGTTGAAGAAAGGAGCTCAGGGGCACTGTAATTCACAAACCTGCAGAGTTATAAATGACAGCTATCGTCCAAAAATATACTGAAGTAAGGCTGCCAAGAGGACTTGAAAGCGGGGCAGAATTGCAGGAAACCGATTTCAGGAGGCAGACTGGAATTGCATTGAAAGCATAGGAAAAGAGGCAGAACGTCCACAATGATGCACTTGGCCAAAAAGGGCGTATGCGTTTTTTCCTGAATATATTCAGGAAAAAACGCATACGCCCTTTTTGGCCAACCAAGCAAGCTTGCAAAGGAAATCTACACTACAATGAAGTCTCACTTCCCCCCGGTCAAAAGGGCCATCTGAAAAAAGTGTAAAATCCAGAAAGGCAGGACAGGCCATGGAGAACTGGGAGCCTTGTTATGCTGATGGGCGGGATGTAAATTGCCAACAGACACTCGGGAGAAGTGTATGGTGTTTCCTGAAACATCTAAAAAACAAAGCAACAGAGCCTAGGGCACTTCCACTTATGGTCCTATAGCTTAGGGAAATTAAAATCAAAAAGACACAGCCACCCCAAAGTTTGGGACGCCTCTGTTTACAAGAACCTCGTTTACCGTACAAGTTCAACATCGCAGAAAGTGAAAAATGGATAAAGAAGTTGTGGTATTTACTTACAAAGCAATATCACTCAGCAATGAAATCTATGTCATCAGGCCCTTAGCAGCACAATGAGTGGATTCAGGTATGATGATTCTAACTGAAATAAGTCACACAGAAAAAGAAACATCATAAGATATCAGTAATACACGGAATGTAAACTTGGCTACACAGGAACTGAATTACAGAACAGAACAGGGTCTCAAATTTAGAAAACCAACTTATGCTTGCTTAAGGGGAAAGGTGAGTTGGGGTGCTGCATAAAACCAGAGATTGAAATGAGCACAGATAAAGTTCCTTAAGCCAAATATGGAATAGACAAGAGCTACTCCTTGCTCAACGAAATGGACTCAACACCGCATATTAAATGCCTAAGAATGTACCTGACTAGTAAGTATCTTAAAACCTATGGATTGCTATGTCTCCGAAAGAGAATCAAGCATGTGTACAGGGGCATAAACGCAGCAGTGATAGGATTGGAGAGGTTCGGTGAGCAAATGAAGACCCTTTGAAGTCATATTGCATGGTACCCATTCCACGGGTTTCAACTACCCAGGTTTAAGGTATTCTTCCTTCAGTTAAAACATGCATGTGGAACCTAGAGTATGATCAACCATGTGATCGGGAGACGTGTTCAAATATGTCTCAGTTTTCGTACCCTGGTACTCGGGTGCAACATTCCAGACGCTTTACTAACACCCTCCCGACTTGGAGAGTCAGTCCCTTTAACCTCCTGTTTGGCCCAGTTTGCAATTTCTGCGGAAGATGAACAGGAATAGCGAGAACCAATGAGAGACTAGCTGGAGGTGTCTGGACGGGCAAATTTAACTCTCATTTCCCACCAGGAAGAGGAATTAACCAAAGGCTCAGCGTGCCGTGCCGGAACCAGATTAGGGCCTGAAGCCATCCTGCGGTGTTGCGGCCAGCTCAAAAGAAAGCGAGTTGAAGAAAGGAGCTCAGGGGCACTGTAATTCACAAACCTGCAGAGTTATAAATGACAGCTATCGTCCAAAAATATACTGAAGTAAGGCTGCCAAGAGGACTTGAAAGCGGGGCAGAATTGCAGGAAACCGATTTCAGGAGGCAGACTGGAATTGCATTGAAAGCATAGGAAAAGAGGCAGAACGTCCACAATGATGCACTTGGCCAAAAAGGGCGTATGCGTTTTTTCCTGAATATATTCAGGAAAAAACGCATACGCCCTTTTTGGCCAACCAAGCAAGCTTGCAAAGGAAATCTGCACTACAATGAAGTCTCACTTCCCCCCGGTCAAAAGGGCCATCTGAAAAAAGTGTAAAATCCAGAAAGGCAGGACAGGCCATGGAGAACTGGGAGCCTTGTTATGCTGATGGGCGGGATGTAAATTGCCAACAGACACTCGGGAGAAGTGTATGGTGTTTCCTGAAACATCTAAAAAACAAAGCAACAGAGCCTAGGGCACTTCCACTTATGGTCCTATAGCTTAGGGAAATTAAAATCAAAAAGACACAGCCACCCCAAAGTTTGGGACGCCTCTGTTTACAAGAACCTCGTTTACAGTACAAGTTCAACATCGCAGAAAGTGAAAAATGGATAAAGAAGTTGTGGTATTTACTTACAAAGCAATATCACTCAGCAATGAAATCTATGTCATCAGGCCCTTAGCAGCACAATGAGTGGATTCAGGTATGATGATTCTAACTGAAATAAGTCACACAGAAAAAGAAACATCATAAGATATCAGTAATACACGGAATGTAAACTTGGCTACACAGGAACTGAATTACAGAACAGAACAGGGTCTCAAATTTAGAAAACCAACTTATGCTTGCTAAAGGGGAAAGGTGAGTTGGGGTGCTGCATAAAACCAGAGATTGAAATGAGCACAGATAAAGTTCCTTAAGCCAAATATGGAATAGACAAGAGCTACTCCTTGCTCAACGAAATGGACTCAACACCGCATATTAAATGCCTAAGAATGTACCTGACTAGTAAGTATCTTAACACCTATGGATTGCTATGTCTCCGAAAGAGAATCAAGCATGTGTACAGGGGCATAAACGCAGCAGTGATAGGATTGGAGAGGTTCGGTGAGCAAATGAAGACCCTTTGAAGTCATATTGCATGGTACCCATTCCACGGGTTTCAACTACCCAGGTTTAAGGTATTCTTCCTTCAGCTAAAACATGCATGTGGAACCTAGAGTATGATCAACCATGTGATCGGGAGACGTGTTCAAATATGTCTCAGTTTTCGTACCCTGGTACTCGGGTGCAACATTCCAGACGCTTTACTAACACCCTCCCGACTTGGAGAGTCAGTCCCTTTAACCTCCTGTTTGGCCCAGTTTGCAATTTCTGCGGAAGATGAACAGGAATAGCGAGAACCAATGAGAGACTAGCTGGAGGTGTCTGGACGGGCAAATTTAACTCTCATTTCCCACCAGGAAGAGGAATTAACCAAAGGCTCAGCGTGCCGTGCCGGAACCAGATTAGGGCCTGAAGCCATCCTGCGGTGTTGCGGCCAGCTCAAAAGAAAGCGAGTTGAAGAAAGGAGCTCAGGGGCACTGTAATTCACAAACCTGCAGAGTTATAAATGACAGCTATCGTCCAAAAATATACTGAAGTAAGGCTGCCAAGAGGACTTGAAAGCGGGGCAGAATTGCAGGAAACCGATTTCAGGAGGTAGACTGGAATTGCATTGAAAGCATAGGAAAAGAGGCAGAACGTCCACAATGATGCACTTGGCCAAAAAGGGCGTATGCGTTTTTTCCTGAATATATTCAGGAAAAAACGCATACGCCCTTTTTGGCCAACCAAGCAAGCTTGCAAAGGAAATCTGCACTACAATGAAGTCTCACTTCCCCCCGGTCAAAAGGGCCATCTGAAAAAAGTGTAAAATCCAGAAAGACAGGACAGGCCATGGAGAACTGGGAGCCTTGTTATGCTGATGGGCGGGATGTAAATTGCCAACAGACACTCGGGAGAAGTGTATGGTGTTTCCTGAAACATCTAAAAAACAAAGCAACAGAGCCTAGGGCACTTCCACTTATGGTCCTATAGCTTAGGGAAATTAAAATCAAAAAGACACAGCCACCCCAAAGTTTGGGACGCCTCTGTTTACAAGAACCTCGTTTACAGTACAAGTTCAACATCGCAGAAAGTGAAAAATGGATAAAGAAGTTGTGGTATTTACTTACAAAGCAATATCACTCAGCAATGAAATCTATGTCATCAGGCCCTTAGCAGCACAATGAGTGGATTCAGGTATGATGATTCTAACTGAAATAAGTCACACAGAAAAAGAACCATCATAAGATATCAGTAATACACGGAATGTAAACTTGGCTACACAGGAACTGAATTACAGAACAGAACAGGGTCTCAAATTTAGAAAACCAACTTATGCTTGCTTAAGGGGAAAGGTGAGTTGGGGTGCTGCATAAAACCAGAGATTGAAATGAACACAGATAAAGTTCCTTAAGCCAAATATGGAATAGACAAGAGCTACTCCTTGCTCAACGAAATGGACTCAACACCGCATATTAAATGCCTAAGAATGTACCTGACTAGTAAGTATCTTAAAACCTATGGATTGCTATGTCTCCGAAAGAGAATCAAGCATGTGTACAGGGCCATAAACGCAGCAGTGATAGGATTGGAGAGGTTCGGTGAGCAAATGAAGACCCTTTGAAGTCATATTGCATGGTACCCATTCCACGGGTTTCAACTACCCAGGTTTAAGGTATTCTTCCTTCAGCTAAAACATGCATGTGGAACCTAGAGTATGATCAACCATGTGATCGGGAGACGTGTTCAAATATGTCTCAGTTTTCGTACCCTGGTACTCGGGTGCAACATTCCAGACGCTTTACTAACACCCTCCCGACTTGGAGAGTCAGTCCCTTTAACCTCCTGTTTGGCCCAGTTTGCAATTTCTGCGGAAGATGAACAGGAATAGCGAGAACCAATGAGAGACTAGCTGGAGGTGTCTGGACGGGCAAATTTAACTCTCATTTCCCACCAGGAAGAGGAATTAACCAAAGGCTCAGCGTGCCGTGCCGGAACCAGATTAGGGCCTGAAGCCATCCTGCGGTGTTGCGGCCAGCTCAAAAGAAAGCGAGTTGAAGAAAGGAGCTCAGGGGCACTGTAATTCACAAACCTGCAGAGTTATAAATGACAGCTATCGTCCAAAAATATACTGAAGTAAGGCTGCCAAGAGGACTTGAAAGCGGGACAGAATTGCAGGAAACCGATTTCAGGAGGTAGACTGGAATTGCATTGAAAGCATAGGAAAAGAGGCAGAACGTCCACAATGATGCACTTGGCCAAAAAGGGCGTATGCGTTTTTTCCTGAATATATTCAGGAAAAAACGCATACGCCCTTTTTGGCCAACCAAGCAAGCTTGCAAAGGAAATCTGCACTACAATGAAGTCTCACTTCCCCCCGGTCAAAAGGGCCATCTGAAAAAAGTGTAAAATCCAGAAAGACAGGACAGGCCATGGAGAACTGGGAGCCTTGTTATGCTGATGGGCGGGATGTAAATTGCCAACAGACACTCGGGAGAAGTGTATGGTGTTTCCTGAAACATCTAAAAAACAAAGCAACAGAGCCTAGGGCACTTCCACTTATGGTCCTATAGCTTAGGGAAATTAAAATCAAAAAGACACAGCCACCCCAAAGTTTGGGACGCCTCTGTTTAGAAGAACCTCATTTACAGTACAAGTTCAACATCGCAGAAAGTGAAAAATGGATAAAGAAGTTGTGGTATTTACTTACAAAGCAATATCACTCAGCAATGAAATCTATGTCATCAGGCCCTTAGCAGCACAATGAGTGGATTCAGGTATGATGATTCTAACTGAAATAAGTCACACAGAAAAAGAACCATCATAAGATATCAGTAATACACGGAATGTAAACTTGGCTACACAGGAACTGAATTACAGAACAGAACAGGGTCTCAAATTTAGAAAACCAACTTATGCTTGCTTAAGGGGAAAGGTGAGTTGGGGTGCTGCATAAAACCAGAGATTGAAATGAACACAGATAAAGTTCCTTAAGCCAAATATGGAATAGACAAGAGCTACTCCTTGCTCAACGAAATGGACTCAACACCGCATATTAAATGCCTAAGAATGTACCTGACTAGTAAGTATCTTAAAACCTATGGATTGCTATGTCTCCGAAAGAGAATCAAGCATGTGTACAGGGCCATAAACGCAGCAGTGATAGGATTGGAGAGGTTCGGTGAGCAAATGAAGACCCTTTGAAGTCATATTGCATGGTACCCATTCCACGGGTTTCAACTACCCAGGTTTAAGGTATTCTTCCTTCAGCTAAAACATGCATGTGGAACCTAGAGTATGATCAACCATGTGATCGGGAGACGTGTTCAAATATGTCTCAGTTTTCGTACCCTGGTACTCGGGTGCAACATTCCAGACGCTTTACTAACACCCTCCCGACTTGGAGAGTCAGTCCCTTTAACCTCCTGTTTGGCCCAGTTTGCAATTTCTGCGGAAGATGAACAGGAATAGCGAGAACCAATGAGAGACTAGCTGGAGGTGTCTGGACGGGCAAATTTAACTCTCATTTCCCACCAGGAAGAGGAATTAACCAAAGGCTCAGCGTGCCGTGCCGGAACCAGATTAGGGCCTGAAGCCATCCTGCGGTGTTGCGGCCAGCTCAAAAGAAAGCGAGTTGAAGAAAGGAGCTCAGGGGCACTGTAATTCACAAACCTGCAGAGTTATAAATGACAGCTATCGTCCAAAAATATACTGAAGTAAGGCTGCCAAGAGGACTTGAAAGCGGGGCAGAATTGCAGGAAACTGATTTCAGGAGGTAGACTGGAATTGCATTGAAAGCATAGGAAAAGAGGCAGAACGTCCACAATGATGCACTTGGCCAAAAAGGGCGTATGCGTTTTTTCCTGAATATATTCAGGAAAAAACGCATACGCCCTTTTTGGCCAACCAAGCAAGCTTGCAAAGGAAATCTGCACTACAATGAAGTCTCACTTCCCCCCGGTCAAAAGGGCCATCTGAAAAAAGTGTAAAATCCAGAAAGGCAGGACAGGCCATGGAGAACTGGGAGCCTTGTTATGCTGATGGGCGGGATGTAAATTGCCAACAGACACTCGGGAGAAGTGTATGGTGTTTCCTGAAACATCTAAAAAACAAAGCAACAGAGCCTAGGGCACTTCCACTTATGGTCCTATAGCTTAGGGAAATTAAAATCAAAAAGACACAGCCACCCCAAAGTTTGGGACGCCTCTGTTTACAAGAACCTCGTTTACAGTACAAGTTCAACATCGCAGAAAGTGAAAAATGGATAAAGAAGTTGTGGTATTTACTTACAAAGCAATATCACTCAGCAATGAAATCTATGTCATCAGGCCCTTAGCAGCACAATGAGTGGATTCAGGTATGATGATTCTAACTGAAATAAGTCACACAGAAAAAGAACCATCATAAGATATCAGTAATACACGGAATGTAAACTTGGCTACACAGGAACTGAATTACAGAACAGAACAGGGTCTCAAATTTAGAAAACCAACTTATGCTTGCTTAAGGGGAAAGGTGAGTTGGGGTGCTGCATAAAACCAGAGATTGAAATGAACACAGATAAAGTTCCTTAAGCCAAATATGGAATAGACAAGAGCTACTCCTTGCTCAACGAAATGGACTCAACACCGCATATTAAATGCCTAAGAATGTACCTGACTAGTAAGTATCTTAAAACCTATGGATTGCTATGTCTCCGAAAGAGAATCAAGCATGTGTACAGGGGCATAAACGCAGCAGTGATAGGATTGGAGAGGTTCGGTGAGCAAATGAAGACCCTTTGAAGTCATATTGCATGGTACCCATTCCACGGGTTTCAACTACCCAGGTTTAAGGTATTCTTCCTTCAGCTAAAACATGCATGTGGAACCTAGAGTATGATCAACCATGTGATCGGGAGACGTGTTCAAATATGTCTCAGTTTTCGTACCCTGGTACTCGGGTGCAACATTCCAGACGCTTTACTAACACCCTCCCGACTTGGAGAGTCAGTCCCTTTAACCTCCTGTTTGGCCCAGTTTGCAATTTCTGCGGAAGATGAACAGGAATAGCGAGAACCAATGAGAGACTAGCTGGAGGTGTCTGGACGGGCAAATTTAACTCTCATTTCCCACCAGGAAGAGGAATTAACCAAAGGCTCAGCGTGCCGTGCCGGAACCAGATTAGGGCCTGAAGCCATCCTGCGGTGTTGCGGCCAGCTCAAAAGAAAGCGAGTTGAAGAAAGGAGCTCAGGGGCACTGTAATTCACAAACCTGCAGAGTTATAAATGACAGCTATCGTCCAAAAATATACTGAAGTAAGGCTGCCAAGAGGACTTGAAAGCGGGGCAGAATTGCAGGAAACCGATTTCAGGAGGTAGACTGGAATTGCATTGAAAGCATAGGAAAAGAGGCAGAACGTCCACAATGATGCACTTGGCCAAAAAGGGCGTATGCGTTTTTTCCTGAATATATTCAGGAAAAAACGCATACGCCCTTTTTGGCCAACCAAGCAAGCTTGCAAAGGAAATCTGCACTACAATGAAGTCTCACTTCCCCCCGGTCAAAAGGGCCATCTGAAAAAAGTGTAAAATCCAGAAAGGCAGGACAGGCCATGGAGAACTGGGAGCCTTGTTATGCTGATGGGCGGGATGTAAATTGCCAACAGACACTCGGGAGAAGTGTATGGTGTTTCCTGAAACATCTAAAAAACAAAGCAACAGAGCCTAGGGCACTTCCACTTATGGTCCTATAGCTTAGGGAAATTAAAATCAAAAAGACACAGCCACCCCAAAGTTTGGGACGCCTCTGTTTACAAGAACCTCGTTTACAGTACAAGTTCAACATCGCAGAAAGTGAAAAATGGATAAAGAAGTTGTGGTATTTACTTACAAAGCAATATCACTCAGCAATGAAATCTATGTCATCAGGCCCTTAGCAGCACAATGAGTGGATTCAGGTATGATGATTCTAACTGAAATAAGTCACACAGAAAAAGAACCATCATAAGATATCAGTAATACACGGAATGTAAACTTGGCTACACAGGAACTGAATTACAGAACAGAACAGGGTCTCAAATTTAGAAAACCAACTTATGCTTGCTTAAGGGGAAAGGTGAGTTGGGGTGCTGCATAAAACCAGAGATTGAAATGAACACAGATAAAGTTCCTTAAGCCAAATATGGAATAGACAAGAGCTACTCCTTGCTCAACGAAATGGACTCAACACCGCATATTAAATGCCTAAGAATGTACCTGACTAGTAAGTATCTTAAAACCTATGGATTGCTATGTCTCCGAAAGAGAATCAAGCATGTGTACAGGGCCATAAACGCAGCAGTGATAGGATTGGAGAGGTTCGGTGAGCAAATGAAGACCCTTTGAAGTCATATTGCATGGTACCCATTCCACGGGTTTCAACTACCCAGGTTTAAGGTATTCTTCCTTCAGCTAAAACATGCATGTGGAACCTAGAGTATGATCAACCATGTGATCGGGAGACGTGTTCAAATATGTCTCAGTTTTCGTACCCTGGTACTCGGGTGCAACATTCCAGACGCTTTACTAACACCCTCCCGACTTGGAGAGTCAGTCCCTTTAACCTCCTGTTTGGCCCAGTTTGCAATTTCTGCGGAAGATGAACAGGAATAGCGAGAACCAATGAGAGACTAGCTGGAGGTGTCTGGACGGGCAAATTTAACTCTCATTTCCCACCAGGAAGAGGAATTAACCAAAGGCTCAGCGTGCCGTGCCGGAACCAGATTAGGGCCTGAAGCCATCCTGCGGTGTTGCGGCCAGCTCAAAAGAAAGCGAGTTGAAGAAAGGAGCTCAGGGGCACTGTAATTCACAAACCTGCAGAGTTATAAATGACAGCTATCGTCCAAAAATATACTGAAGTAAGGCTGCCAAGAGGACTTGAAAGCGGGGCAGAATTGCAGGAAACCGATTTCAGGAGGTAGACTGGAATTGCATTGAAAGCATAGGAAAAGAGGCAGAACGTCCACAATGATGCACTTGGCCAAAAAGGGCGTATGCGTTTTTTCCTGAATATATTCAGGAAAAAACGCATACGCCCTTTTTGGCCAACCAAGCAAGCTTGCAAAGGAAATCTGCACTACAATGAAGTCTCACTTCCCCCCGGTCAAAAGGGCCATCTGAAAAAAGTGTAAAATCCAGAAAGGCAGGACAGGCCATGGAGAACTGGGAGCCTTGTTATGCTGATGGGCGGGATGTAAATTGCCAACAGACACTCGGGAGAAGTGTATGGTGTTTCCTGAAACATCTAAAAAACAAAGCAACAGAGCCTAGGGCACTTCCACTTATGGTCCTATAGCTTAGGGAAATTAAAATCAAAAAGACACAGCCACCCCAAACATTGGGACGCCTCTGTTTACAAGAACCTCGTTTACAGTACAAGTTCAACATCGCAGAAAGTGAAAAATGGATAAAGAAGTTGTGGTATTTACTTACAAAGCAATATCACTCAGCAATGAAATCTATGTCATCAGGCCCTTAGCAGCACAATGAGTGGATTCAGGTATGATGATTCTAACTGAAATAAGTCACACAGAAAAAGAAACATCATAAGATATCAGTAATACACGGAATGTAAACTTGGCTACACAGGAACTGAATTACAGAACAGAACAGGGTCTCAAATTTAGAAAACCAACTTATGCTTGCTTAAGGGGAAAGGTGAGTTGGGGTGCTGCATAAAACCAGAGATTGAAATGAGCACAGATAAAGTTCCTTAAGCCAAATATGGAATAGACAAGAGCTACTCCTTGCTCAACGAAATGGACTCAACACTGCATATTAAATGCCTAAGAATGTACCTGACTAGTAAGTATCTTAAAACCTATGGATTGCTATGTCTCCGAAAGAGAATCAAGCATGTGTACAGGGGCATAAACGCAGCAGTGATAGGATTGGAGAGGTTCGGTGAGCAAATGAAGACCCTTTGAAGTCATATTGCATGGTACCCATTCCACGGGTTTCAACTACCCAGGTTTAAGGTATTCTTCCTTCAGCTAAAACATGCATGTGGAACCTAGAGTATGATCAACCATGTGATCGGGAGACGTGTTCAAATATGTCTCAGTTTTCGTACCCTGGTACTCGGGTGCAACATTCCAGACGCTTTACTAACACCCTCCCGACTTGGAGAGTCAGTCCCTTTAACCTCCTGTTTGGCCCAGTTTGCAATTTCTGCGGAAGATGAACAGGAATAGCGAGAACCAATGAGAGACTAGCTGGAGGTGTCTGGACGGGCAAATTTAACTCTCATTTCCCACCAGGAAGAGGAAATAACCAAAGGCTCAGCGTGCCGTGCCGGAACCAGATTAGGGCCTGAAGCCATCCTGCGGTGTTGCGGCCAGCTCAAAAGAAAGCGAGTTGAAGAAAGGAGCTCAGGGGCACTGTAATTCACAAACCTGCAGAGTTATAAATGACAGCTATCGTCCAAAAATATACTGAAGTAAGGCTGCCAAGAGGACTTGAAAGCGGGGCAGAATTGCAGGAAACCGATTTCAGGAGGCAGACTGGAATTGCATTGAAAGCATAGGAAAAGAGGCAGAACGTCCACCATGATGCACTTGGCCAAAAAGGGCGTATGCGTTTTTTCCTGAATATATTCAGGAAAAAACGCATACGCCCTTTTTGGCCAACCAAGCAAGCTTGCAAAGGAAATCTGCACTACAATGAAGTCTCACTTCCCCCCGGTCAAAAGGGCCATCTGAAAAAAGTGTAAAATCCAGAAAGGCAGGACAGGCCATGGAGAACTGGGAGCCTTGTTATGCTGATGGGCGGGATGTAAATTGCCAACAGACACTCGGGAGAAGTGTATGGTGTTTCCTGAAACATCTAAAAAACAAAGCAACAGAGCCTAGGGCACTTCCACTTATGGTCCTATAGCTTAGGGAAATTAAAATCAAAAAGACACAGCCACCCCAAAGTTTGGGACGCCTCTGTTTACAAGAACCTCGTTTACCGTACAAGTTCAACATCGCAGAAAGTGAAAAATGGATAAAGAAGTTGTGGTATTTACTTACAAAGCAATATCACTCAGCAATGAAATCTATGTCATCAGGCCCTTAGCAGCACAATGAGTGGATTCAGGTATGATGATTCTAACTGAAATAAGTCACACAGAAAAAGAAACATCATAAGATATCAGTAATACACGGAATGTAAACTTGGCTACACAGGAACTGAATTACAGAACAGAACAGGGTCTCAAATTTAGAAAACCAACTTATGCTTGCTTAAGGGGAAAGGTGAGTTGGGGTGCTGCATAAAACCAGAGATTGAAATGAGCACAGATAAAGTTCCTTAAGCCAAATATGGAATAGACAAGAGCTACTCCTTGCTCAACGAAATGGACTCAACACCGCATATTAAATGCCTAAGAATGTACCTGACTAGTAAGTATCTTAAAACCTATGGATTGCTATGTCTCCGAAAGAGAATCAAGCATGTGTACAGGGGCATAAACGCAGCAGTGATAGGATTGGAGAGGTTCGGTGAGCAAATGAAGACCCTTTGAAGTCATATTGCATGGTACCCATTCCACGGGTTTCAACTACCCAGGTTTAAGGTATTCTTCCTTCAGCTAAAACATGCATGTGGAACCTAGAGTATGATCAACCATGTGATCGGGAGACGTGTTCAAATATGTCTCAGTTTTCGTACCTGGTACTCGGGTGCAACATTCCAGACGCTTTACTAACACCCTCCCGACTTGGAGAGTCAGTCCCTTTAACCTCCTGTTTGGCCCAGTTTGCAATTTCTGCGGAAGATGAACAGGAATAGCGAGAACCAATGAGAGACTAGCTGGAGGTGTCTGGACGGGCAAATTTAACTCTCATTTCCCACCAGGAAGAGGAATTAACCAAAGGCTCAGCGTGCCGTGCCGGAACCAGATTAGGGCCTGAAGCCATCCTGCGGTGTTGCGGCCAGCTCAAAAGAAAGCGAGTTGAAGAAAGGAGCTCAGGGGCACTGTAATTCACAAACCTGCAGAGTTATAAATGACAGCTATCGTCCAAAAATATACTGAAGTAAGGCTGCCAAGAGGACTTGAAAGCGGGGCAGAATTGCAGGAAACCGATTTCAGGAGGTAGACTGGAATTGCATTGAAAGCATAGGAAAAGAGGCAGAACGTCCACAATGATGCACTTGGCCAAAAAGGGCGTATGCGTTTTTTCCTGAATATATTCAGGAAAAAACGCATACGCCCTTTTTGGCCAACCAAGCAAGCTTGCAAAGGAAATCTGCACTACAATGAAGTCTCACTTCCCCCCGGTCAAAAGGGCCATCTGAAAAAAGTGTAAAATCCAGAAAGGCAGGACAGGCCATGGAGAACTGAGAGCCTTGTTATGCTGATGGGCGGGATGTAAATTGCCAACAGACACTCGGGAGAAGTGTATGGTGTTTCCTGAAACATCTAAAAAACAAAGCAACAGAGCCTAGGGCACTTCCACTTATGGTCCTATAGCTTAGGGAAATTAAAATCAAAAAGACACAGCCACCCCAAAGTTTGGGACGCCTCTGTTTACAAGAACCTCGTTTACAGTACAAGTTCAACATTGCAGAAAGTGAAAAATGGATAAAGAAGTTGTGGTATTTACTTACAAAGCAATATCACTCAGCAATGAAATGTATGTCATCAGGCCCTTAGCAGCACAATGAGTAGATTCAGGTATGATGATTCTAACTGAAATAAGTCACACAGAAAAAGAAACATCATAAGATATCAGTAATACACGGAATGTAAACTTGGCTACACAGGAACTGAATTACAGAACAGAACAGGGTCTCAAATTTAGAAAACCAACTTATGCTTGCTTAAGGGTAAAGGTGAGTTGGGGTGCTGCATAAAACCAGAGATTGAAATGAGCACAGATAAAGTTCCTTAAGCCAAATATGGAATAGACAAGAGCTACTCCTTGCTCAACGAAATGGACTCAACACCGCATATTAAATGCCTAAGAATGTACCTGACTAGTAAGTATCTTAAAACCTATGGATTGCTATGTCTCCGAAAGAGAATCAAGCATGTGTACAGGGGCATAAACGCAGCAGTGATAGGATTGGAGAGGTTCGGTGAGCAAATGAAGACCCTTTGAAGTCATATTGCATGGTACCCATTCCACGGGTTTCAACTACCCAGGTTTAAGGTATTCTTCCTTCAGCTAAAACATGCATGTGGAACCTAGAGTATGATCAACCATGTGATCGGGAGACGTGTTCAAATATGTCTCAGTTTTCGTACCCTGGTACTCGGGTGCAACATTCCAGACGCTTTACTAACACCATCCCGACTTGGAGAGTCAGTCCCTTTAACCTCCTGTTTGGCCCAGTTTGCAATTTCTGCGGAAGATGAACAGGAATAGCGAGAACCAATGAGAGACTAGCTGGAGGTGTCTGGACGGGCAAATTTAACTCTCATTTCCCACCAGGAAGAGGAATTAACCAAAGGCTCAGCGTGCCGTGCCGGAACCAGATTAGGGCCTGAAGCCATCCTGCGGTGTTGCGGCCAGCTCAAAAGAAAGCGAGTTGAAGAAAGGAGCTCAGGGGCACTGTAATTCACAAACCTGCAGAGTTATAAATGACAGCTATCGTCCAAAAATATACTGAAGTAAGGCTGCCAAGAGGACTTGAAAGCGGGGCAGAATTGCAGGAAACCGATTTCAGGAGGTAGACTGGAATTGCATTGAAAGCATAGGAAAAGAGGCAGAACGTCCACAATGATGCACTTGGCCAAAAAGGGCGTATGCGTTTTTTCCTGAATATATTCAGGAAAAAACGCATACGCCCTTTTTGGCCAACCAAGCAAGCTTGCAAAGGAAATCTGCACTACAATGAAGTCTCACTTCCCCCCGGTCAAAAGGGCCATCTGAAAAAAGTGTAAAATCCAGAAAGGCAGGACAGGCCATGGAGAACTGGGAGCCTTGTTATGCTGATGGGCGGGATGTAAATTGCCAACAGACACTCGGGAGAAGTGTATGGTGTTTCCTGAAACATCTAAAAAACAAAGCAACAGAGCCTAGGGCACTTCCACTTATGGTCCTATAGCTTAGGGAAATTAAAATCAAAAAGACACAGCCACCCCAAACATTGGGACGCCTCTGTTTACAAGAACCTCGTTTACAGTACAAGTTCAACATCGCAGAAAGTGAAAAATGGATAAAGAAGTTGTGGTATTTACTTACAAAGCAATATCACTCAGCAATGAAATCTATGTCATCAGGCCCTTAGCAGCACAATGAGTGGATTCAGGTATGATGATTCTAACTGAAATAAGTCACACAGAAAAAGAAACATCATAAGATATCAGTAATACACGGAATGTAAACTTGGCTACACAGGAACTGAATTACAGAACAGAACAGGGTCTCAAATTTAGAAAACCAACTTATGCTTGCTTAAGGGTAAAGGTGAGTTGGGGTGCTGCATAAAACCAGAGATTGAAATGAGCACAGATAAAGTTCCTTAAGCCAAATATGGAATAGACAAGAGCTACCTCTTGCTCAACGAAATGGACTCAACACCGCATATTAAATGCCTAAGAATGTACCTGACTAGTAAGTATCTTAAAACCTATGGATTGCTATGTCTCCGAAAGAGAATCAAGCATGTGTACAGGGGCATAAACGCAGCAGTGATAGGATTGGAGAGGTTCGGTGAGCAAATGAAGACCTTTTGAAGTCATATTGCATGGTACCCATTCCACGGGTTTCAACTACCCAGGTTTAAGGTATTCTTCCTTCAGCTAAAACATGCATGTGCAACCTAGAGTATGATCAACCATGTGATCGGGAGACGTGTTCAAATATGTCTCAGTTTTCGTACCCTGGTACTCGGGTGCAACATTCCAGACGCTTTACTAACACCCTCCCGACTTGGAGAGTCAGTCCCTTTAACCTCCTGTTTGGCCCAGTTTGCAATTTCTGCGGAAGATGAACAGGAATAGCGAGAACCAATGAGAGACTAGCTGGAGGTGTCTGGACGGGCAAATTTAACTCTCATTTCCCACCAGGAAGAGGAATTAACCAAAGGCTCAGCGTGCCGTGCCGGAACCAGATTAGGGCCTGAAGCCATCCTGCGGTGTTGCGGCCAGCTCAAAAGAAAGCGAGTTGAAGAAAGGAGCTCAGGGGCACTGTAATTCACAAACCTGCAGAGTTATAAATGACAGCTATCGTCCAAAAATATACTGAAGTAAGGCTGCCAAGAGGACTTGAAAGCGGGGCAGAATTGCAGGAAACCGATTTCAGGAGGTAGACTGGAATTGCATTGAAAGCATAGGAAAAGAGGCAGAACGTCCACAATGATGCACTTGGCCAAAAAGGGCGTATGCGTTTTTTCCTGAATATATTCAGGAAAAAACGCATACGCCCTTTTTGGCCAACCAAGCAAGCTTGCAAAGGAAATCTGCACTACAATGAAGTCTCACTTCCCCCCGGTCAAAAGGGCCATCTGAAAAAAGTGTAAAATCCAGAAAGGCAGGACAGGCCATGGAGAACTGGGAGCCTTGTTATGCTGATGGGCGGGATGTAAATTGCCAACAGACACTCGGGAGAAGTGTATGGTGTTTCCTGAAACATCTAAAAAACAAAGCAACAGAGCCTAGGGCACTTCCACTTATGGTCCTATAGCTTAGGGAAATTAAAATCAAAAAGACACAGCCACCCCAAACATTGGGACGCCTCTGTTTACAAGAACCTCGTTTACAGTACAAGTTCAACATCGCAGAAAGTGAAAAATGGATAAAGAAGTTGTGGTATTTACTTACAAAGCAATATCACTCAGCAATGAAATCTATGTCATCAGGCCCTTAGCAGCACAATGAGTGGATTCAGGTATGATGATTCTAACTGAAATAAGTCACACAGAAAAAGAACCATCATAAGATATCAGTAATACACGGAATGTAAACTTGGCTACACAGGAACTGAATTACAGAACAGAACAGGGTCTCAAATTTAGAAAACCAACTTATGCTTGCTTAAGGGTAAAGTTGAGTTGGGGTGCTGCATAAAACCAGAGATTGAAATGAGCACAGATAAAGTTCCTTAAGCCAAATATGGAATAGACAAGAGCTACCTCTTGCTCAACGAAATGGACTCAACACCGCATATTAAACGCCTAAGAATGTACCTGACTAGTAAGTATCTTAAAACCTATGGATTGCTATGTCTCCGAAAGAGAATCAAGCATGTGTACAGGGGCATAAACGCAGCAGTGATAGGATTGGAGAGGTTCGGTGAGCAAATGAAGACCCTTTGAAGTCATATTGCATGGTACCCATTCCACGGGTTTCAACTACCCAGGTTTAAGGTATTCTTCCTTCAGCTAAAACTTGCATGTGCAACCTAGAGTATGATCAACCATGTGATTGGGAGACGTGTTCAAATATGTCTCAGTTTTCGTACCCTGGTACTCGGGTGCAACATTCCAGACGCTTTACTAACACCCTCCCGACTTGGAGAGTCAGTCCCTTTAACCTCCTGTTTGGCCCAGTTTGCAATTTCTGCGGAAGATGAACAGGAATAGCGAGAACCAATGAGAGACTAGCTGGAGGTGTCTGGACGGGCAAATTTAACTCTCATTTCCCACCAGGAAGAGGAATTAACCAAAGGCTCAGCGTGTCGTGCCGGAACCAGATTAGGGCCTGAAGTCATCCTGCGGTGTTGCGGCCAGCTCAAAAGAAAGCGAGTTGAAGAAAGGAGCTCAGGGGCACTGTAATTCACAAACCTGCAGAGTTATAAATGACAGCTATCGTCCAAAAATATACTGAAGTAAGGCTGCCAAGAGGACTTGAAAGCGGGGCAGAATTGCAGGAAACCGATTTCAGGAGGTAGACTGGAATTGCATTGAAAGCATAGGAAAAGAGGCAGAACGTCCACAATGATGCACTTGGCCAAAAAGGGCGTATGCGTTTTTTCCTGAATATATTCAGGAAAAAACGCATACGCCCTTTTTGGCCAACCAAGCAAGCTTGCAAAGGAAATCTGCACTACAATGAAGTCTCACTTTCCCCCGGTCAAAAGGGCCATCTGAAAAAAGTGTAAAATCCAGAAAGGCAGGACAGGCCATGGAGAACTGGGAGCCTTGTTATGCTGATGGGCGGGATGTAAATTGCCAACAGACACTCGGGAGAAGTGTATGGTGTTTCCTGAAACATCTAAAAAACAAAGCAACAGAGCCTAGGGCACTTCCACTTATGGTCCTATAGATTAGGGAAATTAAAATCAAAAAGACACAGCCACCCCAAAGTTTGGGACGCCTCTGTTTACAAGAACCTCGTTTACAGTACAAGTTCAACATCGCAGAAAGTGAAAAATGGATAAAGAAGTTGTGGTATTTACTTACAAAGCAATATCACTCTGCAATGAAATCTATGTCATCAGGCCCTTAGCAGCACAATGAGTGGATTCAGGTATGATGATTCTAACTGAAATAAGTCACACAGAAAAAGAAACATCATAAGATATCAGTAATACACGGAATGTAAACTTGGCTACACAGGAACTGAATTCCAAAACAGAACAGGGTCTCAAATTTAGAAAACCAACTTATGCTTGCTTAAGGGGAAAGGTGAGTTGGGGTGCTGCATAAAACCAGAGATTGAAATGAGCACAGATAAAGTTCCTTAAGCCAAATATGGAATAGACAAGAGCTATTCCTTGCTCAACGAAATGGACACAACACCGCATATTAAACGCCTAAGAATGTACCTGACTAGTAAGTATCTTAAAACCTATGGATTGCTATGTCTCCGAAAGAGAATCAAGCATGTGTACAGGGGCATAAACGCAGCAGTGATAGGATTCGAGAGGTTTGGTGAGCAAATGAAGACCCTCTGAAGTCATATTGCATGGTACCCATTCCACGGGTTTCAACTACCCAGGTTTAAGGTATTCTTCCTTCAGCTAAAACATGCATGTGGAACCTAGAGTCTGATCAACCATGTGATCGGGAGACGTGTTCAAATATGTCTCAGTTTTTGTACCCTGGTACTCGGGTGCAACATTCCAGACGCTTTACTAACACCCTCCCGACTTGGAGAGTCAGTCCCTTTAACCTCCTGTTTGGCCCAGTTTGCAATTTCTGCGGAAGATGAACAGGAATAGCGAGAACCAATGAGAGACTAGCTGGAGGTGTCTGGACGGGCAAATTTAACTCTCATTTCCCACCAGGAAGAGGAATTAACCAAAGGCTCAGCGTGCCGTGCCGGAACCAGATTAGGGCCTGAAGCCATCCTGCGGTGTTGCGGCCAGCTCAAAAGAAAGCGAGTTGAAGAAAGGAGCTCAGGGGCACTGTAATTCACAAACCTGCAGAGTTATAAATGACAGCTGTCGTCCAAAAATATACTGAAGTAAGGCTGCCAAGAGGACTTGAAAGCGGGGCAGAATTGCAGGAAACCGATTTCAGGAGGTAGACTGGAATTGCATTGAAAGCATAGGAAAAGAGGCAGAACGTCCACAATGATGCACTTGGCCAAAAAGGGCGTATGCGTTTTTTCCTGAATATATTCAGGAAAAAACGCATACGCCCTTTTTGGCCAACCAAGCAAGCTTGCAAAGGAAATCTGCACTACAATGAAGTCTCACTTCCCCCCGGTCAAAAGGGCCATCTGAAAAAAGTGTAAAATCCAGAAAGGCAGGACAGGCCATGGAGAACTGGGAGCCTTGTTATGCTGATGGGCGCGATGTAAATTGCCAACAGACACTCGGGAGAAGTGTATGGTGTTTCCTGAAACATCTAAAAAACAAAGCAACAGAGCCTAGGGCACTTCCACTTATGGTCCTATAGATTAGGGAAATTAAAATCAAAAAGACACAGCCACCCCAAAGTTTGGGACGCCTCTGTTTACACGAACCTCGTTTACAGTACATGTTCAACATCGCAGAAAGTGAAAAATGGATAAAGAAGTTGTGGTATTTACTTACAAAACAATATCACTCTGCAATGAAATCTATGTCATCAGGCCCTTAGCAGCACAATGAGTGGATTCAGGTATGATGATTCTAACTGAAATAAGTCACACAGAAAAAGAAACATCATAAGATATCAGTAATACACGGAATGTAAACTTGGCTACACAGGAACTGAATTCCAAAACAGAACAGGGTCTCAAATTTAGAAAACCAACTTATGCTTGCTTAAGGGGAAAGGTGAGTTGGGGTGCTGCATAAAACCAGAGATTGAAATGAGCACAGATAAAGTTCCTTAAGCCAAATATGGAATAGACAAGAGCTACTCCTTGCTCAACGAAATGGACACAACACCGCATATTAAACGCCTAAGAATGTACCTGACTAGTAAGTATCTTAAAACCTATGGATTGCTATGTCTCCGAAAGAGAATCAAGCATGTGTACAGGGGCATAAACGCAGCAGTGATAGGATTGGAGAGGTTCGGTGAGCAAATGAAGACCCTCTGAAGTCATATTGCATGGTACCCATTCCACGGGTTTCAACTACCCAGGTTTAAGGTATTCTTCCTTCAGCTAAAACATGCATGTGGAACCTAGAGTCTGATCAACCATGTGATCGGGAGACGTGTTCAAATATGTCTCAGTTTTCGTACCCTGGTACTCGGGTGCAACATTCCAGACGCTTTACTAACACCCTCCTGACTTGGAGAGTCAGTCCCTTTAACCTCCTGTTTGGCCCAGTTTGCAATTTCTGCGGAAGATGAACAGGAATAGCGAGAACCAATGAGAGACTAGCTGGAGGTGTCTGGACGGGCAAATTTAACTCTCATTTCCCACCAGGAAGAGGAATTAACCAAAGGCTCAGCGTGCCGTGCCGGAACCAGATTAGGGCCTGAAGCCATCCTGCGGTGTTGCGGCCAGGTCACAAGAAAGCGAGTTGAAGAAAGGAGCTCAGGGGCACTGTAATTCACAAACCTGCAGAGTTATAAATGACAGCTATCGTCCAAAAATATACTGAAGTAAGGCTGCCAAGAGGACTTGAAAGCGGGGCAGAATTGCAGGAAACCGATTTCAGGAGGCAGACTGGAATTGCATTGAAAGCATAGGAAAAGAGGCAGAACGTCCACCATGATGCACTTGGCCAAAAAGGGCGTATGCGTTTTTTCCTGAATATATTCAGGAAAAAACGCATACGCCCTTTTTGGCCAACCAAGCAAGCTTGCAAAGGAAATCTGCACTACAATGAAGTCTCACTTCCCCCCGGTCAAAAGGGCCATCTGAAAAAAGTGTAAAATCCAGAAAGGCAGGACAGGCCATGGAGAACTGGGAGCCTTGTTATGCTGATGGGCGGGATGTAAATTGCCAACAGACACTCGGGAGAAGTGTATGGTGTTTCCTGAAACATCTAAAAAACAAAGCAACAGAGCCTAGGGCACTTCCACTTATGGTCCTATAGATTAGGGAAATTAAAATCAAAAAGACACAGCCACCCCAAAGTTTGGGACGCCTCTGTTTACAAGAACCTCGTTTACAGTACAAGTTCAACATCGCAGAAAGTGAAAAATGGATAAAGAAGTTGTGGTATTTACTTACAAAGCAATATCACTCTGCAATGAAATCTATGTCATCAGGCCCTTAGCAGCACAATGAGTGGATTCAGGTATGATGATTCTAACTGAAATAAGTCACACAGAAAAAGAAACATCATAAGATATCAGTAATACACGGAATGTAAACTTGGCTACACAGGAACTGAATTCCAAAACAGAACAGGGTCTCAAATTTAGAAAACCAACTTATGCTTGCTTAAGGGGAAAGGTGAGTTGGGGTGCTGCATAAAACCAGAGATTGAAATGAGCACAGATAAAGTTCCTTAAGCCAAATATGGAATAGACAAGAGCTACTCCTTGCTCAACGAAATGGACACAACACCGCATATTAAACGCCTAAGAATGTACCTGACTAGTAAGTATCTTAAAACCTATGGATTGCTATGTCTCCGAAAGAGAATCAAGCATGTGTACAGGGGCATAAACGCAGCAGTGATAGGATTGGAGAGGTTTGGTGAGCAAATGAAGACCCTCTGAAGTCATATTGCATGGTACCCATTCCACGGGTTTCAACTACCCAGGTTTAAGGTATTCTTCCTTCAGCTAAAACATGCATGTGGAACCTAGAGTATGATCAACCATGTGATCGGGAGACGTGTTCAAATATGTCTCAGTTTTTGTACCCTGGTACTCGGGTGCAACATTCCAGACGCTTTACTAACACCCTCCCGACTTGGAGAGTCAGTCCCTTTAACCTCCTGTTTGGCCCAGTTTGCAATTTCTACGGAAGATGAACAGGAATAGCGAGAACCAATGAGAGACTAGCTGGAGGTGTCTGGACGGGCAAATTTAACTCTCATTTCCCACCAGGAAGAGGAATTAACCAAAGGCTCAGCGTGCCGTGCCGGAACCAGATTAGGGCCTGAAGCCATCCTGCGGTGTTGCGGCCAGGTCACAAGAAAGCGAGTTGAAGAAAGGAGCTCAGGGGCACTGTAATTCACAAACCTGCAGAGTTATAAATGACAGCTATCGTCCAAAAATATACTGAAGTAAGGCTGCCAAGAGGACTTGAAAGCGGGGCAGAATTGCAGGAAACCGATTTCAGGAGGTAGACTGGAATTGCATTGAAAGCATAGGAAAAGAGGCAGAACGTCCACAATGATGCACTTGGCCAAAAAGGGCGTATGCGTTTTTTCCTGAATATATTCAGGAAAAAACGCATACGCCCTTTTTGGCCAACCAAGCAAGCTTGCAAAGGAAATCTGCACTACAATGAAGTCTCACTTCCCCCCGGTCAAAAGGGCCATCTGAAAAAAGTGTAAAATCCAGAAAGGCAGGACAGGCCATGGAGAACTGGGAGCCTTGTTATGCTGATGGGCGGGATGTAAATTGCCAACAGACACTCGGGAGAAGTGTATGGTGTTTCCTGAAACATCTAAAAAACAAAGAAACAGAGCCTAGGGCACTTCCACTTATGGTCCTATAGATTAGGGAAATTAAAATCAAAAAGACACAGCCACCCCAAAGTTTGGGACGCCTCTGTTTACAAGAACCTCGTTTACAGTACAAGTTCAACATCGCAGAAAGTGAAAAATGGATAAAGAAGTTGTGGTATTTACTTACAAAACAATATCACTCTGCAATGAAATCTATGTCATCAGGCCCTTAGAAGCACAATGAGTGGATTCAGGTATGATGATTCTAACTGAAATAAGTCACACAGAAAAAGAAACATCATAAGATATCAGTAATACACGGAATGTAAACTTGGCTACACAGGAACTGAATTCCAAAACAGAACAGGGTCTCAAATTTAGAAAACCAACTTATGCTTGCTTAAGGGGAAAGGTGAGTTGGGGTGCTGCATAAAACCAGAGATTGAAATGAGCACAGATAAAGTTCCTTAAGCCAAATATGGTATAGATAAGAGCTACTCCTTGCTCAACGAAATGGACACAACACCGCATATTAAACGCCTAAGAATGTACCTGACTAGTAAGTATCTTAAAACCTATGGATTGCTATGTCTCCGAAAGAGAATCAAGCATGTGTACAGGGGCATAAACGCAGCAGTGATAGGATTGGAGAGGTTCGGTGAGCAAATGAAGACCCTCTGAAGTCATATTGCATGGTACCCATTCCACGGGTTTCAACTACCCAGGTTTAAGGTATTCTTCCTTCAGCTAAAACATGCATGTGGAACCTAGAGTATGATCAACCATGTGATCGGGAGACGTGTTCAAATATGTCTCAGTTTTCGTACCCTGGTACTCGGGTGCAACATTCCAGACGCTTTACTAACACCCTCCTGACTTGGAGAGTCAGTCCCTTTAACCTCCTGTTTGGCCCAGTTTGCAATTTCTGCGGAAGATGAACAGGAATAGCGAGAACCAATGAGAGACTAGCTGGAGGTGTCTGGACGGGCAAATTTAACTCTCATTTCCCACCAGGAAGAGGAATTAACCAAAGGCTCAGCGTGCCGTGCCAGAACCAGATTAGGGCCTGAAGCCATCCTGCGGTGTTGCGGCCAGGTCACAAGAAAGCGAGTTGAAGAAAGGAGCTCAGGGGCACTGTAATTCACAAACCTGCAGAGTTATAAATGACAGCTATCGTCCAAAAATATACTGAAGTAAGGCTGCCAAGAGGACTTGAAAGCGGGGCAGAATTGCAGGAAACCGATTTCAGGAGGTAGACTGGAATTGCATTGAAAGCATAGGAAAAGAGGCAGAACGTCCACAATGATGCACTTGGCCAAAAAGGGCGTATGCGTTTTTTCCTGAATATATTCAGGAAAAAACGCATACGCCCTTTTTGGCCAACCAAGCAAGCTTGCAAAGGAAATCTGCACTACAATGAAGTCTCACTTCCCCCCGGTCAAAAGGGCCATCTGAAAAAAGTGTAAAATCCAGAAAGGCAGGACAGGCCATGGAGAACTGGGAGCCTTGTTATGCTGATGGGCGGGATGTAAATTGCCAACAGACACTCGGGAGAAGTGTATGGTGTTTCCTGAAACATCTAAAAAACAAAGCAACAGAGCCTAGGGCACTTCCACTTATGGTCCTATAGATTAGGGAAATTAAAATCAAAAAGACACAGCCACCCCAAAGTTTGGGACGCCTCTGTTTACAAGAACCTCGTTTACAGTACAAGTTCAACATCGCAGAAAGTGAAAAATGGATAAAGAAGTTGTGGTATTTACTTACAAAGCAATATCACTCTGCAATGAAATCTATGTCATCAGGCCCTTAGCAGCACAATGAGTGGATTCAGGTATGATGATTCTAACTGAAATAAGTCACACAGAAAAAGAAACATCATAAGATATCAGTAATACACGGAATGTAAACTTGGCTACACAGGAACTGAATTCCAAAACAGAACAGGGTCTCCAATTTAGAAAACCAACTTATGCTTGCTTAAGGGGAAAGGTGAGTTGGGGTGCTGCATAAAACCAGAGATTGAAATGAGCACAGATAAAGTTCCTTAAGCCAAATATGGAATAGACAAGAGCTACTCCTTGCTCAACGAAATGGACACAACACCGCATATTAAACACCTAAGAATGTACCTGACTAGTAAGTATCTTAAAACCTATGGATTGCTATGTCTCCGAAAGAGAATCAAGCATGTGTACAGGGGCATAAACGCAGCAGTGATAGGATTGGAGAGGTTCGGTGAGCAAATGAAGACCCTCTGAAGTCATATTGCATGGTACCCATTCCACGGGTTTCAACTACCCAGGTTTAAGGTATTCTTCCTTCAGCTAAAACATGCATGTGGAACCTAGAGTCTGATCAACCATGTGATCGGGAGACGTGTTCAAATATGTCTCAGTTTTCGTACCCTGGTACTCGGGTGCAACATTCCAGACGCTTTACTAACACCCTCCCGACTTGGAGAGTCAGTCCCTTTAACCTCCTGTTTGGCCCAGTTTGCAATTTCTGCGGAAGATGAACAGGAATAGCGAGAACCAATGAGAGACTAGCTGGAGGTGTCTGGACGGGCAAATTTAACTCTCATTTCCCACCAGGAAGAGGAATTAACCAAAGGCTCAGCGTGCCGTGCCGGAACCAGATTAGGGCCTGAAGCCATCCTGCGGTGTTGCGGCCAGGTCACAAGAAAGCGAGTTGAAGAAAGGAGCTCAGGGGCACTGTAATTCACAAACCTGCAGAGTTATAAATGACAGCTATCGTCCAAAAATATACTGAAGTAAGGCTGCCAAGAGGACTTGAAAGCGGGGCAGAATTGCAGGAAACCGATTTCAGGAGGTAGACTGGAATTGCATTGAAAGCATAGGAAAAGAGGCAGAACGTCCACAATGATGCACTTGGCCAAAAAGGGCGTATGCGTTTTTTCCTGAATATATTCAGGAAAAAACGCATACGCCCTTTTTGGCCAACCAAGCAAGCTTGCAAAGGAAATCTGCACTACAATGAAGTCTCACTTCCCCCCGGTCAAAAGGGCCATCTGAAAAAAGTGTAAAATCCAGAAAGGCAGGACAGGCCATGGAGAACTGGGAGCCTTGTTATGCTGATGGGCGGGATGTAAATTGCCAACAGACACTCGGGAGAAGTGTATGGTGTTTCCTGAAACATCTAAAAAACAAAGCAACAGAGCCTAGGGCACTTCCACTTATGGTCCTATAGATTACGGAAATTAAAATCAAAAAGACACAGCCACCCCAAAGTTTGGGACGCCTCTGTTTACAAGAACCTCGTTTACAGTACAAGTTCAACATCGCAGAAAGTGAAAAATGGATAAAGAAGTTGTGGTATTTACTTACAAAGCAATATCACTCTGCAATGAAATCTATGTCATCAGGCCCTTAGCAGCACAATGAGTGGATTCAGGTATGATGATTCTAACTGAAATAAGTCACACAGAAAAAGAAACATCATAAGATATCAGTAATACACGGAATGTAAACTTGGCTACACAGGAACTGAATTCCAAAACAGAACAGGGTCTCCAATTTAGAAAACCAACTTATGCTTGCTTAAGGGGAAAGGTGAGTTGGGGTGCTGCATAAAACCAGAGATTGAAATGAGCACAGATAAAGTTCCTTAAGCCAAATATGGAATAGACAAGAGCTACTCCTTGCTCAACGAAATGGACACAACACCGCATATTAAACACCTAAGAATGTACCTGACTAGTAAGTATCTTAAAACCTATGGATTGCTATGTCTCCGAAAGAGAATCAAGCATGTGTACAGGGGCATAAACGCAGCAGTGATAGGATTGGAGAGGTTCGGTGAGCAAATGAAGACCCTCTGAAGTCATATTGCATGGTACCCATTCCACGGGTTTCAACTACCCAGGTTTAAGGTATTCTTCCTTCAGCTAAAACATGCATGTGGAACCTAGAGTCTGATCAACCATGTGATCGGGAGACGTGTTCAAATATGTCTCAGTTTTCGTACCCTGGTACTCGGGTGCAACATTCCAGACGCTTTACTAACACCCTCCTGACTTGGAGAGTCAGTCCCTTTAACCTCCTGTTTGGCCCAGTTTGCAATTTCTGCGGAAGATGAACAGGAATAGCGAGAACCAATGAGAGACTAGCTGGAGGTGTCTGGACGGGCAAATTTAACTCTCATTTCCCACCAGGAAGAGGAATTAACCAAAGGCTCAGCGTGCCGTGCCGGAACCAGATTAGGGCCTGAAGCCATCCTGCGGTGTTGCGGCCAGCTCAAAAGAAAGCGAGTTGAAGAAAGGAGCTCAGGGGCACTGTAATTCACAAACCTGCAGAGTTATAAATGACAGCTATCGTCCAAAAATATACTGAAGTAAGGCTGCCAAGAGGACTTGAAAGCGGGGCAGAATTGCAGGAAACCGATTTCAGGAGGTAGACTGGAATTGCATTGAAAGCATAGGAAAAGAGGCAGAACGTCCACAATGATGCACTTGGCCAAAAAGGGCGTATGCGTTTTTTCCTGAATATATTCAGGAAAAAACGCATACGCCCTTTTTGGCCAACCAAGCAAGCTTGCAAAGGAAATCTGCACTACAATGAAGTCTCACTTCCCCCCGGTCAAAAGGGCCATCTGAAAAAAGTGTAAAATCCAGAAAGGCAGGACAGGCCATGGAGAACTGGGAGCCTTGTTATGCTGATGGGCGGGATGTAAATTGCCAACAGACACTCGGGAGAAGTGTATGGTGTTTCCTGAAACATCTAAAAAACAAAGCAACAGAGCCTAGGGCACTTCCACTTATGGTCCTATAGATTAGGGAAATTAAAATCAAAAAGACACAGCCACCCCAAAGTTTGGGACGCCTCTGTTTACAAGAACCTCGTTTACAGTACAAGTTCAACATCGCAGAAAGTGAAAAATGGATAAAGAAGTTGTGGTATTTACTTACAAAGCAATATCACTCTGCAATGAAATCTATGTCATCAGGCCCTTAGCAGCACAATGAGTGGATTCAGGTATGATGATTCTAACTGAAATAAGTCACACAGAAAAAGAAACATCATAAGATATCAGTAATACACGGAATGTAAACTTGGCTACACAGGAACTGAATTCCAAAACAGAACAGGGTCTCAAATTTAGAAAACCAACTTATGCTTGCTTAAGGGGAAAGGTGAGTTGGGGTGCTGCATAAAACCAGAGATTGAAATGAGCACAGATAAAGTTCCTTAAGCCAAATATGGAATAGACAAGAGCTACTCCTTGCTCAACGAAATGGACACAACACCGCATATTAAACGCCTAAGAATGTACCTGACTAGTAAGTATCTTAAAACCTATGGATTGCTATGTCTCCGAAAGAGAATCAAGCATGTGTACAGGGGCATAAACGCAGCAGTGATAGGATTGGAGAGGTTCGGTGAGCAAATGAAGACCCTCTGAAGTCATATTGCATGGTACCCATTCCACGGGTTTCAACTACCCAGGTTTAAGGTATTCTTCCTTCAGCTAAAACATGCATGTGGAACCTAGAGTCTGATCAACCATGTGATCGGGAGACGTGTTCAAATATGTCTCAGTTTTCGTACCCTGGTACTCGGGTGCAACATTCCAGACGCTTTACTAACACCCTCCCGACTTGGAGAGTCAGTCCCTTTAACCTCCTGTTTGGCCCAGTTTGCAATTTCTGCGGAAGATGAACAGGAATAGCGAGAACCAATGAGAGACTAGCTGGAGGTGTCTGGACGGGCAAATTTAACTCTCATTTCCCACCAGGAAGAGGAATTAACCAAAGGCTCAGCGTGCCGTGCCGGAACCAGATTAGGGCCTGAAGCCATCCTGCGGTGTTGCGGCCAGCTCAAAAGAAAGCGAGTTGAAGAAAGGAGCTCAGGGGCACTGTAATTCACAAACCTGCAGAGTTATAAATGACAGCTATCGTCCAAAAATATACTGAAGTAAGGCTGCCAAGAGGACTTGAAAGCGGGGCAGAATTGCAGGAAACCGATTTCAGGAGGTAGACTGGAATTGCATTGAAAGCATAGGAAAAGAGGCAGAACGTCCACAATGATGCACTTGGCCAAAAAGGGCGTATGCGTTTTTTCCTGAATATATTCAGGAAAAAACGCATACGCCCTTTTTGGCCAACCAAGCAAGCTTGCAAAGGAAATCTGCACTACAATGAAGTCTCACTTCCCCCCGGTCAAAAGGGCCATCTGAAAAAAGTGTAAAATCCAGAAAGGCAGGACAGGCCATGGAGAACTGGGAGCCTTGTTATGCTGATGGGCGGGATGTAAATTGCCAACAGACACTCGGGAGAAGTGTATGGTGTTTCCTGAAACATCTAAAAAACAAAGCAACAGAGCCTAGGGCACTTCCACTTATGGTCCTATAGCTTAGGGAAATTAAAATCAAAAAGACACAGCCACCCCAAAGTTTGGGACGCCTCTGTTTACAAGAACCTCGTTTACAGTACAAGTTCAACATCGCAGAAAGTGAAAAATGGATAAAGAAGTTGTGGTATTTACTTACAAAGCAATATCACTCTGCAATGAAATCTATGTCATCAGGCCCTTAGCAGCACAATGAGTGGATTCAGGTATGATGATTCTAACTGAAATAAGTCACACAGAAAAAGAAACATCATAAGATATCAGTAATACACGGAATGTAAACTTGGCTACACAGGAACTGAATTCCAAAACAGAACAGGGTCTCAAATTTAGAAAACCAACTTATGCTTGCTTAAGGGGAAAGGTGAGTTGGGGTGCTGCATAAAACCAGAGATTGAAATGAGCACAGATAAAGTTCCTTAAGCCAAATATGGAATAGACAAGAGCTACTCCTTGCTCAACGAAATGGACACAACACCGCATATTAAACGCCTAAGAATGTACCTGACTAGTAAGTATCTTAAAACCTATGGATTGCTATGTCTCCGAAAGAGAATCAAGCATGTGTACAGGGGCATAAACGCAGCAGTGATAGGATTGGAGAGGTTCGGTGAGCAAATGAAGACCCTCTGAAGTCATATTGCATGGTACCCATTCCACGGGTTTCAACTACCCAGGTTTAAGGTATTCTTCCTTCAGCTAAAACATGCATGTGGAACCTAGAGTCTGATCAACCATGTGATCGGGAGACGTGTTCAAATATGTCTCAGTTTTCGTACCCTGGTACTCGGGTGCAACATTCCAGACGCTTTACTAACACCCTCCCGACTTGGAGAGTCAGTCCCTTTAACCTCCTGTTTGGCCCAGTTTGCAATTTCTGCGGAAGATGAACAGGAATAGCGAGAACCAATGAGAGACTAGCTGGAGGTGTCTGGACGGGCAAATTTAACTCTCATTTCCCACCAGGAAGAGGAATTAACCAAAGGCTCAGCGTGCCGTGCCGGAACCAGATTAGGGCCTGAAGCCATCCTGCGGTGTTGCGGCCAGCTCAAAAGAAAGCGAGTTGAAGAAAGGAGCTCAGGGGCACTGTAATTCACAAACCTGCAGAGTTATAAATGACAGCTATCGTCCAAAAATATACTGAAGTAAGGCTGCCAAGAGGACTTGAAAGCGGGGCAGAATTGCAGGAAACCGATTTCAGGAGGTAGACTGGAATTGCATTGAAAGCATAGGAAAAGAGGCAGAACGTCCACAATGATGCACTTGGCCAAAAAGGGCGTATGCGTTTTTTCCTGAATATATTCAGGAAAAAACGCATACGCCCTTTTTGGCCAACCAAGCAAGCTTGCAAAGGAAATCTGCACTACAATGAAGTCTCACTTCCCCCCGGTCAAAAGGGCCATCTGAAAAAAGTGTAAAATCCAGAAAGGCAGGACAGGCCATGGAGAACTGGGAGCCTTGTTATGCTGATGGGCGGGATGTAAATTGCCAACAGACACTCGGGAGAAGTGTATGGTGTTTCCTGAAACATCTAAAAAACAAAGCAACAGAGCCTAGGGCACTTCCACTTATGGTCCTATAGCTTAGGGAAATTAAAATCAAAAAGACACAGCCACCCCAAAGTTTGGGACGCCTCTGTTTACAAGAACCTCGTTTACAGTACAAGTTCAACATCGCAGAAAGTGAAAAATGGATAAAGAAGTTGTGGTATTTACTTACAAAACCATATCACTCTGCAATGAAATCTATGTCATCAGGCCCTTAGCAGCACAATGAGTGGATTCAGGTATGATGATTCTAACTGAAATAAGTCACACAGAAAAAGAAACATCATAAGATATCAGTAATACACGGAATGTAAACTTGGCTACACAGGAACTGAATTCCAAAACAGAACAGGGTCTCAAATTTAGAAAACCAACTTATGCTTGCTTAAGGGTAAAGGTGAGTTGGGGTGCTGCATAAAACCAGAGATTGAAATGAGCACAGATAAAGTTCCTTAAGCCAAATATGGAATAGACAAGAGCTACTCCTTGCTCAACGAAATGGACACAACACCGCATATTAAACGCCTAAGAATGTACCTGACTAGTAAGTATCTTAAAACCTATGGATTGCTATGTCTCCGAAAGAGAATCAAGCATGTGTACAGGGGCATAAACGCAGCAGTGATAGGATTGGAGAGGTTCGGTGAGCAAATGAAGACCCTCTGAAGTCATATTGCATGGTACCCATTCCACGGGTTTCAACTACCCAGGTTTAAGGTATTCTTCCTTCAGCTAAAACATGCATGTGGAACCTAGAGTCTGATCAACCATGTGATCGGGAGACGTGTTCAAATATGTCTCAGTTTTCGTACCCTGGTACTCGGGTGCAACATTCCAGACGCTTTACTAACACCCTCCCAACTTGGAGAGTCAGTCCCTTTAACCTCCTGTTTGGCCCAGTTTGCAATTTCTGCGGAAGATGAACAGGAATAGCGAGAACCAATGAGAGACTAGCTGGAGGTGTCTGGACGGGCAAATTTAACTCTCATTTCCCACGAGGAAGAGGAATTAACCAAAGGCTCAGCGTGCCGTGCCGGAACCAGATTAGGGCCTGAAGCCATCCTGCGGTGTTGCGGCCAGCTCAAAAGAAAGCGAGTTAAAGAAAGGAGCACAGGGGCACTGTAATTCACAAACCTGCAGAGTTATAAATGACAGCTATCGTCCAAAAATATACTGAAGTAAGGCTGCCAAGAGGACTTGAAAGCGGGGCAGAATTGCAGGAAACCGATTTCAGGAGGTAGACTGGAATTGCATTGAAAGCATAGGAAAAGAGGCAGAACGTCCACAATGATGCACTTGGCCAAAAAGGGCGTATGCGTTTTTTCCTGAATATATTCAGGAAAAAACGCATACGCCCTTTTTGGCCAACCAAGCAAGCTTGCAAAGGAAATCTGCACTACAATGAAGTCTCACTTCCCCCCGGTCAAAAGGGCCATCTGAAAAAAGTGTAAAATCCAGAAAGGCAGGACAGGCCATGGAGAACTGGGAGCCTTGTTATGCTGATGGGCGGGATGTAAATTGCCAACAGACACTCGGGAGAAGTGTATGGTGTTTCCTGAAACATCTAAAAAACAAAGCAACAGAGCCTAGGGCACTTCCACTTATGGTCCTATAGATTAGGGAAATTAAAATCAAAAAGACACAGCCACCCCAAAGTTTGGGACGCCTCTGTTTACAAGAACCTCGTTTACAGTACAAGTTCAACATCGCAGAAAGTGAAAAATGGATAAAGAAGTTGTGGTATTTACTTACAAAGCAATATCACTCAGCAATGAAATCTATGTCATCAGGCCCTTAGCAGCACAATGAGTGGATTCAGGTATGATGATTCTAACTGAAATAAGTCACACAGAAAAAGAAACATCATAAGATATCACTAATACACGGAATGTAAACTTGGCTACACAGGAACTGAATTACAGAACAGAACAGGGTCTCAAATTTAGAAAACCAACTTATGCTTGCTTAAGGGTAAAGGTGAGTTGGGGTGCTGCATAAAACCAGAGATTGAAATGAGCACAGATAAAGTTCCTTAAGCCAAATATGGAATAGACAAGAGCTACTCCTTGCTCAAAGAAATGGACTCAACACCGCATATTAAACGCCTAAGAATGTACCTGACTAGTAAGTATCTTAAAACCTATGGATTGCTATGTCTCCGAAAGAGAATCAAACATGTGTACAGGGGCATAAACACAGCAGTGATAGGATTGGAGAGGTTCGGTGAGCAAATGAAGACCCTTTGAAGTCATATTGCATGGTACCCATTCCACGGGTTTCAACTACCCAGGTTTAAGGTATTCTTCCTTCAGGTAAAACATGCATGTGGAACCTAGAGTCTGATCAACCATGTGATCGGGAGACGTGTTCAAATATGTCTCAGTTTTCGTACCCTGGTACTCGGGTGCAACATTCCAGACGCTTTACTAACACCCTCCCGACTTGGAGAGTCAGTCCCTTTAACCTCCTGTTTGGCCCAGTTTGCAATTTCTGCGGAAGATGAACAGGAATAGTGAGAACCAATGAGAGACTAGCTGGAGGTGTCTGGACGGGCAAATTTAACTCTCATTTCCCACCAGGAAGAGGAATTAACCAAAGGCTCAGCGTGCCGTGCCGGAACCAGATTAGGGCCTGAAGCCATCCTGCGGTGTTGCGGCCAGCTCAAAAGAAAGCGAGTTGAAGAAAGGAGCTCAGGGGCACTGTAATTCACAAACCTGCAGAGTTATAAATGACAGCTATCGTCCAAAAATATACTGAAGTAAGGCTGCCAAGAGGACTTGAAAGCGGGGCAGAATTGCAGGAAACCGATTTCAGGAGGTAGACTGGAATTGCATTGAAAGCATAGGAAAAGAGGCAGAACGTCCACAATGATGCACTTGGCCAAAAAGGGTGTATGCGTTTTTTCCTGAATATATTCAGGAAAAAACTCATATGCCCTTTTTGGCCAACCAAGCAAGCTTGCAAAGGAAATCTGCACTACAATGAAGTCTCACTTCCCCCCGGTCAAAAGGGCCATCTGAAAAAAGTGTAAAATCCAGAAAGGCAGGACAGGCCATGGAGAACTGGGAGCCTTGTTATGCTGATGGGCGGGATGTAAATTGCCAACAGACACTCGGGAGAAGTGTATGGTGTTTCCTGAAACATCTAAAAAACAAAGCAACAGAGCCTAGGGCACTTCCACTTATGGTCCTATAGCTTAGGGAAATTAAAATCAAAAAGACACAGCCACCCCAAAGTTTGGGACGCCTCTGTTTACAAGAACCTCGTTTACAGTACAAGTTCAACATCGCAGAAAGTGAAAAATGGATAAAGAAGTTGTGGTATTTACTTACAAAGCAATATCACTCTGCAATGAAATCTATGTCATCAGGCCCTTAGCAGCACAATGAGTGGATTCAGGTATGATGATTCTAACTGAAATAAGTCACACAGAAAAAGAAACATCATAAGATATCAGTAATACACGGAATGTAAACTTGGCTACACAGGAACTGAATTACAGAACAGAACAGGGTCTCAAATTTAGAAAACCAACTTATGCTTGCTTAAGGGTAAAGGTGAGTTGGGGTGCTGCATAAAACCAGAGATTGAAATGAGCACAGATAAAGTTCCTTAAGCCAAATATGGAATAGACAAGAGCTACTCCTTGCTCAACGAAATGGACACAACACCGCATATTAAACGCCTAAGAATGTACCTGACTAGTAAGTATCTTAAAACCTATGGATTGCTATGTCTCCGAAAGAGAATCAAGCATGTGTACAGGGGCATAAACGCAGCAGTGATAGGATTGGAGAGGTTTGGTGAGCAAATGAAGACCCTCTGAAGTCATATTGCATGGTACCCATTCCACGGGTTTCAACTACCCAGGTTTAAGGTATTCTTCCTTCAGCTAAAACATGCATGTGGAACCTAGAGTATGATCAACTATGTGATCGGGAGACGTGTTCAAATATGTCTCAGATTTCGTACCCTGGTACTCGGGTGCAACATTCCAGACGCTTTACTAACACCCTCCCGACTTGGAGAGTCAGTCCCTTTAACCTCCTGTTTGGCCCAGTTTGCAATTTCTGTGGAAGATGAACAGGAATAGCGAGAACCAATGAGAGACTAGCTGGAGGTGTCTGGACGGGCAAATTTAACTCTCATTTCCCACGAGGAAGAGGAATTAACCAAAGGCTCAGCGTGCCGTGCCGGAACCAGATTAGGGCCTGAAGCCATCCTGCGGTGTTGCGGCCAGCTCAAAAGAAAGCGAGTTGAAGAAAGGAGCTCAGGGGCACTGTAATTCACAAACCTGCAGAGTTATAAATGACAGCTATCGTCCAAAAATATACTGAAGTAAGGCTGCCAAGAGGACTTGAAAGCGGGGCAGAATTGCAGGAAACCGATTTCAGGAGGTAGACTGGAATTGCAGTGAAAGCATAGGAAAAGAGGCAGAACGTCCACAATGATGCACTTGGCCAAAAAGGGCGTATGCGTTTTTTCCTGAATATATTCAGGAAAAAACGCATACGCCCTTTTTGGCCAACCAAGCAAGCTTGCAAAGGAAATCTGCACTACAATGAAGTCTCACTTCCCCGCCGTCAAAAGGGCCATCTGAAAAAAGTGTAAAATCCAGAAAGGCAGGACAGGCCATGGAGAACTGCGAGCCTTGTTATGCTGATGGGCGGGATGTAAATTGCCAACAGACACTCGGGAGAAGTGTATGGTGTTTCCTGAAACATCTAAAAAACAAAGCAACAGAGCCTAGGGCACTTCCACTTATGGTCCTATAGCTTAGGGAAATTAAAATCAAAAAGACACAGCCACCCCAAAGTTTGGGACGCCTCTGTTTACAAGAACCTCGTTTACAGTACAAGTTCAACATCGCAGAAAGTGAAAAATGGATAAAGAAGTTGTGGTATTTACTTACAAAACAATATCACTCAGCAATGAAATCTATGTCATCAGGCCCTTAGCAGCACAATGAGTGGATTCAGGTATGATGATTCTAACTGAAATATGTCACACAGAAAAAGAAACATCATAAGCTATCAGTAATACACGGAATGTAAACTTGGCTACACAGGAACTGAATTACAGAACAGAACAGGGTCTCAAATTTAGAAAACCAACTTATGCTTGCTTAAGGGTAAAGGTGAGTTGGGGTGCTGCATAAAACCAGAGATTGAAATGAGCACAGATAAAGTTCCTTAAGCCAAATATGGAATAGACAAGAGCTACTCCTTGCTCAACGAAATGGACTCAACACCGCATATTAAACACCTAAGAATGTACCTGACTAGTAAGTATCTTAAAACCTATGGATTGCTATGTCTCCAAAAGAGAATCAAGCGTGTGTACAGGGCCATAAACGCAGCAGTGATAGGATTGGAGAGGTTCGGTGAGCAAATGAAGACCCTTTGAAGTCATATTGCATGGTACCCATTCCACGGGTCTCAACTCTCCAGGTTTAAGGGATTCTTCCTTCAGCTAAAACATGCATGTGGAACCCAGAGTATGATCAACTGTGTGAACGGGAGACCTGTTCAAATATGTCTCAGTTTTCGTACCCTGGTACTCGGGTGCAACATTCCAGACGCTTTACTAACACCCTCCCGACTTGGAGAGTCAGTCCCTTTAACCTCCTGTTTGGCCCAGTTTGCAATTTCTGCGGAAGATGAACAGGAATAGCGAGAACCAATGAGAGACTAGCTGGAGGTGTCTGGACGGGCAAATTTAACTCTCATTTCCCACCAGGAAGAGGAATTAACCAAAGGCTCAGCGTGCCGTGCCGGAACCAGATTAGGGCCTGAAGCCATCCTGCGGTGTTGCGGCCAGCTCAAAAGAAAGCGAGTTGAAGAAAGGAGCTCAGGGGCACTGTAATTCACAAACCTGCAGAGATATAAATGACAGCTATCGTCCAAAAATATACTGAAGTAAGGCTGCCAAGAGGACTTGAAAGCGGGGCAGAATTGCAGGAAACCGATTTCAGGAGGTAGACTGGAATTGCATTGAAAGCATAGGAAAAGAGGCAGAACGTCCACAATGATGCACTTGGCCAAAAAGGGCGTATGCGTTTTTTCCTGAATATATTCAGGAAAAAACGCATACGCCCTTTTTGGCCAACCAAGCAAGCTTGCAAAGGAAATCTGCACTACAATGAAGTCTCACTTCCCCCCGGTCAAAAGGGCCATCTGAAAAAAGTGTAAAATCCAGAAAGGCAGGACAGGCCATGGAGAACTGGGAGCCTTGTTATGCTGATGGGCGGGATGTAAATTGCCAACAGACACTCGGGAGAAGTGTATGGTGTTTCCTGAAACATCTAAAAAACAAAGCAACAGAGCCTAGGGCACTTCCACTTATGGTCCTATAGATTAGGGAAATTAAAATCAAAAAGACACAGCCACCCCAAAGTTTGGGACGCCTCTGTTTACAAGAACCTCGTTTACAGTACAAGTTCAACATCGCAGAAAGTGAAAAATGGATAAAGAAGTTGTGGTATTTACTTACAAAGCAATATCACTCTGCAATGAAATCTATGTCATCAGGCCCTTAGCAGCACAATGAGTGGATTCAGGTATGATGATTCTAACTGAAATAAGTCACACAGAAAAAGAAACATCATAAGATATCAGTAATACACGGAATGTAAACTTGGCTACACAGGAACTGAATTCCAAAACAGAACAGGGTCTCAAATTTAGAAAACCAACTTATGCTTGCTTAAGGGGAAAGGTGAGTTGGGGTGCTGCATAAAACCAGAGATTGAAATGAGCACAGATAAAGTTCCTTAAGCCAAATATGGAATAGACAAGAGCTACTCCTTGCTCAACGATATGGACACAACACCGCATATTAAACGCCTAAGAATGTACCTGACTAGTAAGTATCTTAAAACCTATGGATTGCTATGTCTCCGAAAGAGAATCAAGCATGTGTACAGGGGCATAAACGCAGCAGTGATAGGATTGGAGAGGTTCGGTGAGCAAATGAAAACCCTCTGAAGTCATATTGCATGGTACCCATTCCACGGGTTTCAACTACCCAGGTTTAAGGTATTCTTCCTTCAGCTAAAACATGCATGTGGAACCTAGAGTCTGATCAACCATGTGATCGGGAGACGTGTTCAAATATGTCTCAGTTTTCGTACCCTGGTACTCGGGTGCAACATTCCAGACGCTTTACTAACACCCTCCTGACTTGGAGAGTCAGTCCCTTTAACCTCCTGTTTGGCCCAGTTTGCAATTTCTGCGGAAGATGAACAGGAATAGCGAGAACCAATGAGAGACTAGCTGGAGGTGTCTGGACGGGCAAATTTAACTCTCATTTCCCACCAGGAAGAGGAATTAACCAAAGGCTCAGCGTGCCGTGCCGGAACCAGATTAGGGCCTGAAGCCATCCTGCGGTGTTGCGGCCAGGTCACAAGAAAGCGAGTTGAAGAAAGGAGCTCAGGGGCACTGTAATTCACAAACCTGCAGAGTTATAAATGACAGCTATCGTCCAAAAATATACTGAAGTAAGGCTGCCAAGAGGACTTGAAAGCGGGGCAGAATTGCAGGAAACCGATTTCAGGAGGTAGACTGGAATTGCATTGAAAGCATAGGAAAAGAGGCAGAACGTCCACAATGATGCACTTGGCCAAAAAGGGCGTATGCGTTTTTTCCTGAATATATTCAGGAAAAAACGCATACGCCCTTTTTGGCCAACCAAGCAAGCTTGCAAAGGAAATCTGCACTACAATGAAGTCTCACTTCCCCCCGGTCAAAAGGGCCATCTGAAAAAAGTGTAAAATCCAGAAAGGCAGGACAGGCCATGGAGAACTGGGAGCCTTGTTATGCTGATGGGCGGGATGTAAATTGCCAACAGACACTTGGGAGAAGTGTATGGTGTTTCCTGAAACATCTAAAAAACAAAGCAACAGAGCCTAGGGCACTTCCACTTATGGTCCTATAGCTTAGGGAAATTAAAATCAAAAAGACACAGCCACCCCAAAGTTTGGGACGCCTCTGTTTACAAGAACCTCGTTTACAGTACAAGTTCAACATCGCAGAAAGTGAAAAATGGATAAAGAAGTTGTGGTATTTACTTACAAAGCAATATCACTCTGCAATGAAATCTATGTCATCAGGCCCTTAGCAGCACAATGAGTGGATTCAGGTATGATGATTCTAACTGAAATAAGTCACACAGAAAAAGAAACATCATAAGATATCAGTAATACACGGAATGTAAACTTGGCTACACAGGAACTGAATTCCAAAACAGAACAGGGTCTCCAATTTAGAAAACCAACTTATGCTTGCTTAAGGGGAAAGGTGAGTTGGGGTGCTGCATAAAACCAGAGATTGAAATGAGCACAGATAAAGTTCCTTAAGCCAAATATGGAATAGACAAGAGCTACTCCTTGCTCAACGAAATGGACACAAAACCACATATTAAACGCCTAAGAATGTACCTGACTAGTAAGTATCTTAAAACCTATGGATTGCTATGTCTCCGAAAGAGAATCAAGCATGTGTACAGGGGCATAAACGCAGCAGTGATAGGATTGGAGAGGTTTGGTGAGCAAATGAAGACCCTCTGAAGTCATATTGCATGGTACCCATTCCACGGGTTTCAACTACCCAGGTTTAAGGTATTCTTCCTTCAGCTAAAACATGCATGTGGAACCTAGAGTATGATCAACCATGTGATCGGGAGACGTGTTCAAATATGTCTCAGTTTTTGTACCCTGGTACTCGGGTGCAACATTCCAGACGCTTTACTAACACCCTCCCGACTTGGAGAGTCAGTCCCTTTAACCTCCTGTTTGGCCCAGTTTGCAATTTCTGCGGAAGATGAACAGGAATAGCGAGAACCAATGAGAGACTAGCTGGAGGTGTCTGGACGGGCAAATTTAACTCTCATTTCCCACCAGGAAGAGGAATTAACCAAAGGCTCAGCGTGCCGTGCCGGAACCAGATTAGGGCCTGAAGCCATCCTGCGGTGTTGCGGCCAGCTCAAAAGAAAGCGAGTTGAAGAAAGGAGCTCAGGGGCACTGTAATTCACAAACCTGCAGAGTTATAAATGACAGCTATCGTCCAAAAATATACTGAAGTAAGGCTGCCAAGAGGACTTGAAAGCGGGGCAGAATTGCAGGAAACCGATTTCAGGAGGTAGACTGGAATTGCATTGAAAGCATAGGAAAAGAGGCAGAACGTCCACAATGATGCACTTGGCCAAAAAGGGCGTATGCGTTTTTTCCTGAATATATTCAGGAAAAAACGCATACGCCCTTTTTGGCCAACCAAGCAAGCTTGCAAAGGAAATCTGCACTACAATGAAGTCTCACTTCCCCCCGGTCAAAAGGGCCATCTGAAAAAAGTGTAAAATCCAGAAAGGCAGGACAGGCCATGGAGAACTGGGAGCCTTGTTATGCTGATGGGCGGGATGTAAATTGCCAACAGACACTCCGGAGAAGTGTATGGTGTTTCCTGAAACATCTAAAAAACAAAGCAACAGAGCCTAGGGCACTTCCACTTATGGTCCTATAGCTTAGGGAAATTAAAATCAAAAAGACACAGCCACCCCAAAGTTTGGGACGCCTCTGTTTACAAGAACCTCGTTTACAGTACAAGTTCAACATCGCAGAAAGTGAAAAATGGATAAAGAAGTTGTGGTATTTACTTACAAAGCAATATCACTCAGCAATGAAATCTATGTCATCAGGCCCTTAGCAGCACAATGAGTGGATTCAGGTATGATGATTCGAACTGAAATAAGTCACACAGAAAAAGAACCATCATAAGATATCAGTAATACACGGAATGTAAACTTGGCTACACAGGAACTGAATTACAGAACAGAACAGGGTCTCAAATTTAGAAAACCAACTTATGCTTGCTTAAGCGGAAAGGTGAGTTGGGGTGCTGCATAAAACCAGAGATTGAAATGAGCACAGATAAAGTTCCTTAAGCCAAATATGGAATAGACAAGAGCTACTCCTTGCTCAACGAAATGGACTCAACACCGCATATTAAATGCCTAAGAATGTACCTGACTAGTAAGTATCTTAAAACCTATGGATTGCTATGTCTCCGAAAGAGAATCAAGCATGTGTACAGGGGCATAAACGCAGCAGTGATAGGATTGGAGAGGTTCGGTGAGCAAATGAAGACCCTCTGAAGTCATATTGCATGGTACCCATTCCACGGGTTTCAACTACCCAGGTTTAAGGTATTCTTCCTTCAGCTAAAACATGCATGTGGAACCTAGAGTATGATCAACCATGTGATCGGGAGACGTGTTCAAATATGTCTCAGTTTTCGTACCCTGGTACTCGGGTGCAACATTCCAGACGCTTTACTAACACCCTCCCGACTTGGAGAGTCAGTCCCTTTAACCTCCTGTTTGGCCCAGTTTGCAATTTCTGCGGAAGATGAACAGGAATAGCGAGAACCAATGAGAGACTAGCTGGAGGTGTCTGGACGGGCAAATTTAACTCTCATTTCCCACCAGGAAGAGGAATTAACCAAAGGCTCAGCGTGCCGTGCCGGAACCAGATTAGGGCCTGAAGCCATCCTGCGGTGTTGCGGCCAGCTCAAAAGAAAGCGAGTTGAAGAAAGGAGCTCAGGGGCACTGTAATTCACAAACCTGCAGAGTTATAAATGACAGCTATCGTCCAAAAATATACTGAAGTAAGGCTGCCAAGAGGACTTGAAAGCGGGGCAGAATTGCAGGAAACCGATTTCAGGAGGTAGACTGGAATTGCATTGAAAGCATAGGAAAAGAGGCAGAACGTCCACAATGATGCACTTGGCCAAAAAGGGCGTATGCGTTTTTTCCTGAATATATTCAGGAAAAAACGCATACGCCCTTTTTGGCCAACCAAGCAAGCTTGCAAAGGAAATCTGCACTACAATGAAGTCTCACTTCCCCCCGGTCAAAAGGGCCATCTGAAAAAAGTGTAAAATCCAGAAAGGCAGGACAGGCCATGGAGAACTGGGAGCCTTGTTATGCTGATGGGCGGGATGTAAATTGCCAACAGACACTCGGGAGAAGTGTATGGTGTTTCCTGAAACATCTAAAAAACAAAGCAACAGAGCCTAGGGCACTTCCACTTATGGTCCTATAGCTTAGGGAAATTAAAATCAAAAAGACACAGCCACCCCAAAGTTTGGGACGCCTCTGTTTACAAGAACCTCATTTACCGTACAAGTTCAACATCGCAGAAAGTGAAAAATGGATAAAGAAGTTGTGGTATTTACTTACAAAGCAATATCACTCAGCAATGAAATCTATGTCATCAGGCCCTTAGCAGCACAATGAGTGGATTCAGGTATGATGATTCTAACTGAAATAAGTCACACAGAAAAAGAAACATCATAAGATATCAGTAATACACGGAATGTAAACTTGGCTACACAGGAACTGAATTACAGAACAGAACAGGGTCTCAAATTTAGAAAACCAACTTATGCTTGCTTAAGGGGAAAGGTGAGTTGGGGTGCTGCATAAAACCAGAGATTGAAATGAGCACAGATAAAGTTCCTTAAGCCAAATATGGAATAGACAAGAGCTACTCCTTGCTCAACGAAATGGACTCAACACCGCATATTAAATGCCTAAGAATGTACCTGACTAGTAAGTATCTTAAAACCTATGGATTGCTATGTCTCCGAAAGAGAATCAAGCATGTGTACAGGGGCATAAACGCAGCAGTGATAGGATTGGAGAGGTTCGGTGAGCAAGTGAAGACCCTTTGAAGTCATATTGCATGGTACCCATTCCACGGGTTTCAACTACCCAGGTTTAAGGTATTCTTCCTTCAGCTAAAACATGCATGTGGAACCTAGAGTATGATCAACCATGTGATCGGGAGACGTGTTCAAATATGTCTCAGTTTTCGTACCCTGGTACTCGGGTGCAACATTCCAGACGCTTTACTAACACCCTCCCGACTTGGAGAGTCAGTCCCTTTAACCTCCTGTTTGGCCCAGTTTGCAATTTCTGCGGAAGATGAACAGGAATAGCGAGAACCAATGAGAGACTAGCTGGAGGTGTCTGGACGGGCAAATTTAACTCTCATTTCCCACCAGGAAGAGGAATTAACCAAAGGCTCAGCGTGCCGTGCCGGAACCAGATTAGGGCCTGAAGCCATCCTGCGGTGTTGCGGCCAGCTCAAAAGAAAGCGAGTTGAAGAAAGGAGCTCAGGGGCACTGTAATTCACAAACCTGCAGAGTTATAAATGACAGCTATCGTCCAAAAATATACTGAAGTAAGGCTGCCAAGAGGACTTGAAAGCGGGGCAGAATTGCAGGAAACCGATTTCAGGAGGCAGACTGGAATTGCATTGAAAGCATAGGAAAAGAGGCAGAACGTCCACAATGATGCACTTGGCCAAAAAGGGCGTATGCGTTTTTTCCTGAATATATTCAGGAAAAAACGCATACGCCCTTTTTGGCCAACCAAGCAAGCTTGCAAAGGAAATCTGCACTACAATGAAGTCTCACTTCCCCCCGGTCAAAAGGGCCATCTGAAAAAAGTGTAAAATCCAGAAAGGCAGGACAGGCCATGGAGAACTGGGAGCCTTGTTATGCTGATGGGCGGGATGTAAATTGCCAACAGACACTCGGGAGAAGTGTATGGTGTTTCCTGAAACATCTAAAAAACAAAGCAACAGAGCCTAGGGCACTTCCACTTATGGTCCTATAGCTTAGGGAAATTAAAATCAAAAAGACACAGCCACCCCAAAGTTTGGGACGCCTCTGTTTACAAGAACCTCGTTTAGCGTACAAGTTCAACATCGCAGAAAGTGAAAAATGGATAAAGAAGTAGTGGTATTTACTTACAAAGCAATATCACTCAGCAATGAAATCTATGTCATCAGGCCCTTAGCAGCACAATGAGTGGATTCAGGTATGATGATTCTAACTGAAATAAGTCACACAGAAAAAGAAACATCATAAGATATCAGTAATACACGGAATGTAAACTTGGCTACACAGGAACTGAATTACAGAACAGAACAGGGTCTCAAATTTAGAAAACCAACTTATGCTTGCTTAAGGGGAAAGGTGAGTTGGGGTGCTGCATAAAACCAGAGATTGAAATGAGCACAGATAAAGTTCCTTAAGCCAAATATGGAATAGACAAGAGCTACTCCTTGCTCAACGAAATGGACTCAACACCGCATATTAAATGCCTAAGAATGTACCTGACTAGTAAGTATCTTAAAACCTATGGATTGCTATGTCTCCGAAAGAGAATCAAGCATGTGTACAGGGGCATAAACGCAGCAGTGATAGGATTGGAGAGGTTCGGTGAGCAAATGAAGACCCTTTGAAGTCATATTGCATGGTACCCATTCCACGGGTTTCAACTACCCAGGTTTAAGGTATTCTTCCTTCAGCTAAAACATGCATGTGGAACCTAGAGTATGATCAACCATGTGATCGGGAGACGTGTTCAAATATGTCTCAGTTTTCGTACCCTGGTACTCGGGTGCAACATTCCAGACGCTTTACTAACACCCTCCCGACTTGGAGAGTCAGTCCCTTTAACCTCCTGTTTGGCCCAGTTTGCAATTTCTGCGGAAGATGAACAGGAATAGCGAGAACCAATGAGAGACTAGCTGGAGGTGTCTGGACGGGCAAATTTAACTCTCATTTCCCACCAGGAAGAGGAATTAACCAAAGGCTCAGCGTGCCGTGCCGGAACCAGATTAGGGCCTGAAGCCATCCTGCGGTGTTGCGGCCAGCTCAAAAGAAAGCGAGTTGAAGAAAGGAGCTCAGGGGCACTGTAATTCACAAACCTGCAGAGTTATAAATGACAGCTATCGTCCAAAAATATACTGAAGTAAGGCTGCCAAGAGGACTTGAAAGCGGGGCAGAATTGCAGGAAACCGATTTCAGGAGGCAGACTGGAATTGCATTGAAAGCATAGGAAAAGAGGCAGAACGTCCACAATGATGCACTTGGCCAAAAAGGGCGTATGCGTTTTTTCCTGAATATATTCAGGAAAAAACGCATACGCCCTTTTTGGCCAACCAAGCAAGCTTGCAAAGGAAATCTGCACTACAATGAAGTCTCACTTCCCCCCGGTCAAAAGGGCCATCTGAAAAAAGTGTAAAATCCAGAAAGGCAGGACAGGCCATGGAGAACTGGGAGCCTTGTTATGCTGATGGGCGGGATGTAAATTGCCAACAGACACTCGGGAGAAGTGTATGGTGTTTCCTGAAACATCTAAAAAACAAAGCAACAGAGCCTAGGGCACTTCCACTTATGGTCCTATAGCTTAGGGAAATTAAAATCAAAAAGACACAGCCACCCCAAAGTTTGGGACGCCTCTGTTTACAAGAACCTCGTTTAGCGTACAAGTTCAACATCGCAGAAAGTGAAAAATGGATAAAGAAGTAGTGGTATTTACTTACAAAGCAATATCACTCAGCAATGAAATCTATGTCATCAGGCCCTTAGCAGCACAATGAGTGGATTCAGGTATGATGATTCTAACTGAAATAAGTCACACAGAAAAAGAAACATCATAAGATATCAGTAATACACGGAATGTAAACTTGGCTACACAGGAACTGAATTACAGAACAGAACAGGGTCTCAAATTTAGAAAACCAACTTATGCTTGCTTAAGGGGAAAGGTGAGTTGGGGTGCTGCATAAAACCAGAGATTGAAATGAGCACAGATAAAGTTCCTTAAGCCAAATATGGAATAGACAAGAGCTACTCCTTGCTCAACGAAATGGACTCAACACCGCATATTAAATGCCTAAGAATGTACCTGACTAGTAAGTATCTTAAAACCTATGGATTGCTATGTCTCCGAAAGAGAATCAAGCATGTGTACAGGGGCATAAACGCAGCAGTGATAGGATTGGAGAGGTTCGGTGAGCAAATGAAGACCCTTTGAAGTCATATTGCATGGTACCCATTCCACGGGTTTCAACTACCCAGGTTTAAGGTATTCTTCCTTCAGCTAAAACATGCATGTGGAACCTAGAGTATGATCAACCATGTGATCGGGAGACGTGTTCAAATATGTCTCAGTTTTCGTACCCTGGTACTCGGGTGCAACATTCCAGACGCTTTACTAACACCCTCCCGACTTGGAGAGTCAGTCCCTTTAACCTCCTGTTTGGCCCAGTTTGCAATTTCTGCGGAAGATGAACAGGAATAGCGAGAACCAATGAGAGACTAGCTGGAGGTGTCTGGACGGGCAAATTTAACTCTCATTTCCCACCAGGAAGAGGAATTAACCAAAGGCTCAGCGTGCCGTGCCGGAACCAGATTAGGGCCTGAAGCCATCCTGCGGTGTTGCGGCCAGCTCAAAAGAAAGCGAGTTGAAGAAAGGAGCTCAGGGGCACTGTAATTCACAAACCTGCAGAGTTATAAATGACAGCTATCGTCCAAAAATATACTGAAGTAAGGCTGCCAAGAGGACTTGAAAGCGGGGCAGAATTGCAGGAAACCGATTTCAGGAGGCAGACTGGAATTGCATTGAAAGCATAGGAAAAGAGGCAGAACGTCCACAATGATGCACTTGGCCAAAAAGGGCGTATGCGTTTTTTCCTGAATATATTCAGGAAAAAACGCATACGCCCTTTTTGGCCAACCAAGCAAGCTTGCAAAGGAAATCTGCACTACAATGAAGTCTCACTTCCCCCCGGTCAAAAGGGCCATCTGAAAAAAGTGTAAAATCCAGAAAGGCAGGACAGGCCATGGAGAACTGGGAGCCTTGTTATGCTGATGGGCGGGATGTAAATTGCCAACAGACACTCGGGAGAAGTGTATGGTGTTTCCTGAAACATCTAAAAAACAAAGCAACAGAGCCTAGGGCACTTCCACTTATGGTCCTATAGCTTAGGGAAATTAAAATCAAAAAGACACAGCCACCCCAAAGTTTGGGACGCCTCTGTTTACAAGAACCTCGTTTAGCGTACAAGTTCAACATCGCAGAAAGTGAAAAATGGATAAAGAAGTAGTGGTATTTACTTACAAAGCAATATCACTCAGCAATGAAATCTATGTCATCAGGCCCTTAGCAGCACAATGAGTGGATTCAGGTATGATGATTCTAACTGAAATAAGTCACACAGAAAAAGAAACATCATAAGATATCAGTAATACACGGAATGTAAACTTGGCTACACAGGAACTGAATTACAGAACAGAACAGGGTCTCAAATTTAGAAAACCAACTTATGCTTGCTTAAGGGGAAAGGTGAGTTGGGGTGCTGCATAAAACCAGAGATTGAAATGAGCACAGATAAAGTTCCTTAAGCCAAATATGGAATAGACAAGAGCTACTCCTTGCTCAACGAAATGGACTCAACACCGCATATTAAATGCCTAAGAATGTACCTGACTAGTAAGTATCTTAAAACCTATGGATTGCTATGTCTCCGAAAGAGAATCAAGCATGTGTACAGGGGCATAAATGCAGCAGTGATAGGATTGGAGAGGTTCGGTGAGCAAATGAAGACCCTTCGAAGTCATATTGCATGGTACCCATTCCACGGGTTTCAACTACCCAGGTTTAAGGTATTCTTCCTTCAGCTAAAACATGCATGTGGAACCTAGAGTATGATCAACCATGTGATCGGGAGACGTGTTCAAATATGTCTCAGTTTTCGTACCCTGGTACTCGGGTGCAACATTCCAGACGCTTTACTAACACCCTCCCGACTTGGAGAGTCAGTCCCTTTAACCTCCTGTTTGGCCCAGTTTGCAATTTCTGCGGAAGATGAACAGGAATAGCGAGAACCAATGAGAGACTAGCTGGAGGTGTCTGGACGGGCAAATTTAACTCTCATTTCCCACCAGGAAGAGGAATTAACCAAAGGCTCAGCGTGCCGTGCCGGAACCAGATTAGGGCCTGAAGCCATCCTGCGGTGTTGCGGCCAGCTCAAAAGAAAGCGAGTTGAAGAAAGGAGCTCAGGGGCACTGTAATTCACAAACCTGCAGAGTTATAAATGACAGCTATCGTCCAAAAATATACTGAAGTAAGGCTGCCAAGAGGACTTGAAAGCGGGGCAGAATTGCAGGAAACCGATTTCAGGAGGCAGACTGGAATTGCATTGAAAGCATAGGAAAAGAGGCAGAACGTCCACAATGATGCACTTGGCCAAAAAGGGCGTATGCGTTTTTTCCTGAATATATTCAGGAAAAAACGCATACGCCCTTTTTGGCCAACCAAGCAAGCTTGCAAAGGAAATCTGCACTACAATGAAGTCTCACTTCCCCCCGGTCAAAAGGGCCATCTGAAAAAAGTGTAAAATCCAGAAAGGCAGGACAGGCCATGGAGAACTGGGAGCCTTGTTATGCTGATGGGCGGGATGTAAATTGCCAACAGACACTCGGGAGAAGTGTATGGTGTTTCCTGAAACATCTAAAAAACAAAGCAACAGAGCCTAGGGCACTTCCACTTATGGTCCTATAGCTTAGGGAAATTAAAATCAAAAAGACACAGCCACCCCAAAGTTTGGGACGCCTCTGTTTACAAGAACCTCGTTTAGCGTACAAGTTCAACATCGCAGAAAGTGAAAAATGGATAAAGAAGTTGTGGTATTTACTTACAAAGCAATATCACTCAGCAATGAAATCTATGTCATCAGGCCCTTAGCAGCACAATGAGTGGATTCAGGTATGATGATTCTAACTGAAATAAGTCACACAGAAAAAGAAACATCATAAGATATCAGTAATACACGGAATGTAAACTTGGCTACACAGGAACTGAATTACAGAACAGAACAGGGTCTCAAATTTAGAAAACCAACTTATGCTTGCTTAAGGGGAAAGGTGAGTTGGGGTGCTGCATAAAACCAGAGATTGAAATGAGCACAGATAAAGTTCCTTAAGCCAAATATGGAATAGACAAGAGCTACTCCTTGCTCAACGAAATGGACTCAACACCGCATATTAAATGCCTAAGAATGTACCTGACTAGTAAGTATCTTAAAACCTATGGATTGCTATGTCTCCGAAAGAGAATCAAGCATGTGTACAGGGGCATAAACGCAGCAGTGATAGGATTGGAGAGGTTCGGTGAGCAAATGAAGACCCTTCGAAGTCATATTGCATGGTACCCATTCCACGGGTTTCAACTACCCAGGTTTAAGGTATTCTTCCTTCAGCTAAAACATGCATGTGGAACCTAGAGTATGATCAACCATGTGATCGGGAGACGTGTTCAAATATGTCTCAGTTTTCGTACCCTGGTACTCGGGTGCAACATTCCAGACGCTTTACTAACACCCTCCCGACTTGGAGAGTCAGTCCCTTTAACCTCCTGTTTGGCCCAGTTTGCAATTTCTGCGGAAGATGAACAGGAATAGCGAGAACCAATGAGAGACTAGCTGGAGGTGTCTGGACGGGCAAATTTAACTCTCATTTCCCACCAGGAAGAGGAATTAACCAAAGGCTCAGCGTGCCGTGCCGGAACCAGATTAGGGCCTGAAGCCATCCTGCGGTGTTGCGGCCAGCTCAAAAGAAAGCGAGTTGAAGAAAGGAGCTCAGGGGCACTGTAATTCACAAACCTGCAGAGTTATAAATGACAGCTATCGTCCAAAAATATACTGAAGTAAGGCTGCCAAGAGGACTTGAAAGCGGGGCAGAATTGCAGGAAACCGATTTCAGGAGGCAGACTGGAATTGCATTGAAAGCATAGGAAAAGAGGCAGAACGTCCACAATGATGCACTTGGCCAAAAAGGGCGTATGCGTTTTTTCCTGAATATATTCAGGAAAAAACGCATACGCCCTTTTTGGCCAACCAAGCAAGCTTGCAAAGGAAATCTGCACTACAATGAAGTCTCACTTCCCCCCGGTCAAAAGGGCCATCTGAAAAAAGTGTAAAATCCAGAAAGGCAGGACAGGCCATGGAGAACTGGGAGCCTTGTTATGCTGATGGGCGGGATGTAAATTGCCAACAGACACTCGGGAGAAGTGTATGGTGTTTCCTGAAACATCTAAAAAACAAAGCAACAGAGCCTAGGGCACTTCCACTTATGGTCCTATAGCTTAGGGAAATTAAAATCAAAAAGACACAGCCACCCCAAAGTTTGGGACGCCTCTGTTTACAAGAACCTCGTTTAGCGTACAAGTTCAACATCGCAGAAAGTGAAAAATGGATAAAGAAGTAGTGGTATTTACTTACAAAGCAATATCACTCAGCAATGAAATCTATGTCATCAGGCCCTTAGCAGCACAATGAGTGGATTCAGGTATGATGATTCTAACTGAAATAAGTCACACAGAAAAAGAAACATCATAAGATATCAGTAATACACGGAATGTAAACTTGGCTACACAGGAACTGAATTACAGAACAGAACAGGGTCTCAAATTTAGAAAACCAACTTATGCTTGCTTAAGGGGAAAGGTGAGTTGGGGTGCTGCATAAAACCAGAGATTGAAATGAGCACAGATAAAGTTCCTTAAGCCAAATATGGAATAGACAAGAGCTACTCCTTGCTCAACGAAATGGACTCAACACCGCATATTAAATGCCTAAGAATGTACCTGACTAGTAAGTATCTTAAAACCTATGGATTGCTATGTCTCCGAAAGAGAATCAAGCATGTGTACAGGGGCATAAACGCAGCAGTGATAGGATTGGAGAGGTTCGGTGAGCAAATGAAGACCCTTCGAAGTCATATTGCATGGTACCCATTCCACGGGTTTCAACTACCCAGGTTTAAGGTATTCTTCCTTCAGCTAAAACATGCATGTGGAACCTAGAGTATGATCAACCATGTGATCGGGAGACGTGTTCAAATATGTCTCAGTTTTCGTACCCTGGTACTCGGGTGCAACATTCCAGACGCTTTACTAACACCCTCCCGACTTGGAGAGTCAGTCCCTTTAACCTCCTGTTTGGCCCAGTTTGCAATTTCTGCGGAAGATGAACAGGAATAGCGAGAACCAATGAGAGACTAGCTGGAGGTGTCTGGACGGGCAAATTTAACTCTCATTTCCCACCAGGAAGAGGAATTAACCAAAGGCTCAGCGTGCCGTGCCGGAACCAGATTAGGGCCTGAAGCCATCCTGCGGTGTTGCGGCCAGCTCAAAAGAAAGCGAGTTGAAGAAAGGAGCTCAGGGGCACTGTAATTCACAAACCTGCAGAGTTATAAATGACAGCTATCGTCCAAAAATATACTGAAGTAAGGCTGCCAAGAGGACTTGAAAGCGGGGCAGAATTGCAGGAAACCGATTTCAGGAGGCAGACTGGAATTGCATTGAAAGCATAGGAAAAGAGGCAGAACGTCCACAATGATGCACTTGGCCAAAAAGGGCGTATGCGTTTTTTCCTGAATATATTCAGGAAAAAACGCATACGCCCTTTTTGGCCAACCAAGCAAGCTTGCAAAGGAAATCTGCACTACAATGAAGTCTCACTTCCCCCCGGTCAAAAGGGCCATCTGAAAAAAGTGTAAAATCCAGAAAGGCAGGACAGGCCATGGAGAACTGGGAGCCTTGTTATGCTGATGGGCGGGATGTAAATTGCCAACAGACACTCGGGAGAAGTGTATGGTGTTTCCTGAAACATCTAAAAAACAAAGCAACAGAGCCTAGGGCACTTCCACTTATGGTCCTATAGCTTAGGGAAATTAAAATCAAAAAGACACAGCCACCCCAAAGTTTGGGACGCCTCTGTTTACAAGAACCTCGTTTAGCGTACAAGTTCAACATCGCAGAAAGTGAAAAATGGATAAAGAAGTTGTGGTATTTACTTACAAAGCAATATCACTCAGCAATGAAATCTATGTCATCAGGCCCTTAGCAGCACAATGAGTGGATTCAGGTATGATGATTCTAACTGAAATAAGTCACACAGAAAAAGAAACATCATAAGATATCAGTAATACACGGAATGTAAACTTGGCTACACAGGAACTGAATTACAGAACAGAACAGGGTCTCAAATTTAGAAAACCAACTTATGCTTGCTTAAGGGGAAAGGTGAGTTGGGGTGCTGCATAAAACCAGAGATTGAAATGAGCACAGATAAAGTTCCTTAAGCCAAATATGGAATAGACAAGAGCTACTCCTTGCTCAACGAAATGGACTCAACACCGCATATTAAATGCCTAAGAATGTACCTGACTAGTAAGTATCTTAAAACCTATGGATTGCTATGTCTCCGAAAGAGAATCAAGCATGTGTACAGGGGCATAAACGCAGCAGTGATAGGATTGGAGAGGTTCGGTGAGCAAATGAAGACCCTTTGAAGTCATATTGCATGGTACCCATTCCACGGGTTTCAACTACCCAGGTTTAAGGTATTCTTCCTTCAGCTAAAACATGCATGTGGAACCTAGAGTATGATCAACCATGTGATCGGGAGACGTGTTCAAATATGTCTCAGTTTTCGTACCCTGGTACTCGGGTGCAACATTCCAGACGCTTTACTAACACCCTCCCGACTTGGAGAGTCAGTCCCTTTAACCTCCTGTTTGGCCCAGTTTGCAATTTCTGCGGAAGATGAACAGGAATAGCGAGAACCAATGAGAGACTAGCTGGAGGTGTCTGGACGGGCAAATTTAACTCTCATTTCCCACCAGGAAGAGGAATTAACCAAAGGCTCAGCGTGCCGTGCCGGAACCAGATTAGGGCCTGAAGCCATCCTGCGGTGTTGCGGCCAGCTCAAAAGAAAGCGAGTTGAAGAAAGGAGCTCAGGGGCACTGTAATTCACAAACCTGCAGAGTTATAAATGACAGCTATCGTCCAAAAATATACTGAAGTAAGGCTGCCAAGAGGACTTGAAAGCGGGGCAGAATTGCAGGAAACCGATTTCAGGAGGCAGACTGGAATTGCATTGAAAGCATAGGAAAAGAGGCAGAACGTCCACAATGATGCACTTGGCCAAAAAGGGCGTATGCGTTTTTTCCTGAATATATTCAGGAAAAAACGCATACGCCCTTTTTGGCCAACCAAGCAAGCTTGCAAAGGAAATCTGCACTACAATGAAGTCTCACTTCCCCCCGGTCAAAAGGGCCATTTGAAAAAAGTGTAAAATCCAGAAAGGCAGGACAGGCCATGGAGAACTGGGAGCCTTGTTATGCTGATGGGCGGGATGTAAATTGCCAACAGACACTCGGGAGAAGTGTATGGTGTTTCCTGAAACATCTAAAAAACAAAGCAACAGAGCCTAGGGCACTTCCACTTATGGTCCTATAGCTTAGGGAAATTAAAATCAAAAAGACACAGCCACCCCAAAGTTTGGGACGCCTCTGTTTACAAGAACCTCGTTTAGCGTACAAGTTCAACATCGCAGAAAGTGAAAAATGGATAAAGAAGTTGTGGTATTTACTTACAAAGCAATATCACTCAGCAATGAAATCTATGTCATCAGGCCCTTAGCAGCACAATGAGTGGATTCAGGTATGATGATTCTAACTGAAATAAGTCACACAGAAAAAGAAACATCATAAGATATCAGTAATACACGGAATGTAAACTTGGCTACACAGGAACTGAATTACAGAACAGAACAGGGTCTCAAATTTAGAAAACCAACTTATGCTTGCTTAAGGGGAAAGGTGAGTTGGGGTGCTGCATAAAACCAGAGATTGAAATGAGCACAGATAAAGTTCCTTAAGCCAAATATGGAATAGACAAGAGCTACTCCTTGCTCAACGAAATGGACTCAACACCGCATATTAAATGCCTAAGAATGTACCTGACTAGTAAGTATCTTAAAACCTATGGATTGCTATGTCTCCGAAAGAGAATCAAGCATGTGTACAGGGGCATAAACGCAGCAGTGATAGGATTGGAGAGGTTCGGTGAGCAAATGAAGACCCTTTGAAGTCATATTGCATGGTACCCATTCCACGGGTTTCAACTACCCAGGTTTAAGGTATTCTTCCTTCAGCTAAAACATGCATGTGGAACCTAGAGTATGATCAACCATGTGATCGGGAGACGTGTTCAAATATGTCTCAGTTTTCGTACCCTGGTACTCGGGTGCAACATTCCAGACGCTTTACTAACACCCTCCCAACTTGGAGAGTCAGTCCCTTTAACCTCCTGTTTGGCCCAGTTTGCAATTTCTGCGGAAGATGAACAGGAATAGCGAGAACCAATGAGAGACTAGCTGGAGGTGTCTGGACGGGCAAATTTAACTCTCATTTCCCACCAGGAAGAGGAATTAACCAAAGGCTCAGCGTGCCGTGCCGGAACCAGATTAGGGCCTGAAGCCATCCTGCGGTGTTGCGGCCAGCTCAAAAGAAAGCGAGTTGAAGAAAGGAGCTCAGGGGTACTGTAATTCACAAACCTGCAGAGTTATAAATGACAGCTATCGTCCAAAAATATACTGAAGTAAGGCTGCCAAGAGGACTTGAAAGCGGGGCAGAATTGCAGGAAACCGATTTCAGGAGGCAGACTGGAATTGCATTGAAAGCATAGGAAAAGAGGCAGAACGTCCACAATGATGCACTTGGCCAAAAAGGGCGTATGCGCTTTTTCCTGAATATATTCAGGAAAAAACGCATACGCCCTTTTTGGCCAACCAAGCAAGCTTGCAAAGGAAATCTGCACTACAATGAAGTCTCACTTCCCCCCGGTCAAAAGGGCCATCTGAAAAAAGTGTAAAATCCAGAAAGGCAGGACAGGCCATGGAGAACTGGGAGCCTTGTTATGCTGATGGGCGGGATGTAAATTGCCAACAGACACTCGGGAGAAGTGTATGGTGTTTCCTGAAACATCTAAAAAACAAAGCAACAGAGCCTAGGGCACTTCCACTTATGGTCCTATAGTTTAGGGAAATTAAAATAAAAAAGACACAGCCACCCCAAAGTTTGGGACGCCTCTGTTTACAAGAACCTCGTTTACAGTACAAGTTCAACATCGCAGAAAGTGAAAAATGGATAAAGAAGTTGTGGTATTTATTTACAAAACAATATCTCTCAGCAATGAAATCTATGTCATCAGGCCCTTAGCAGCACAATGAGTGGATTCAGGTATGATGATTCTAACTGAAATAAGTCACACAGAAAAAGAAACATCATAAGATATCAGTAATACACGGAATGTAAACTTGGCTACACAGGAACTGAATTACAGAACAGAACAGGGTCTCAAATTTAGAAAACCAACTTATGCTTGCTTAAGGGGAAAGGTGAGTTGGGGTGCTGCATAAAACCAGAGATTGAAATGAGCACAGATAAAGTTCCTTAAGCCAAATATGGAATAGACAAGAGCTACTCCTTGCTCAATGAAATGGACTCAACACCGCATATTAAATGCCTAAGAATGTACCTGACTAGTAAGTATCTTAAAACCTATGGATTGCTATGTCTCCGAAAGAGAATCAAGCATGTGTACAGGGGCATAAACGCAGCAGTGATAGGATTGGAGAGGTTCGGTGAGCAAATGAAGACCCTTTGAAGTCATATTGCATGGTACCCATTCCACGGGTTTCAACTACCCAGGTTTAAGGTATTCTTCCTTCAGCTAAAACATGCATGTGGAACCTAGAGTATGATCAACCATGTGATCGGGAGACGTGTTCAAATATGTCTCAGTTTTCGTACCCTGGTACTCGGGTGCAACATTCCAGACGCTTTACTAACACCCTCCCGACTTGGAGAGTCAGTCCCTTTAACCTCCTGTTTGGCCCAGTTTGCAATTTCTGCGGAAGATGAACAGGAATAGCGAGAACCAATGAGAGACTAGCTGGAGGTGTCTGGACGGGCAAATTTAACTCTCATTTCCCACCAGGAAGAGGAATTAACCAAAGGCTCAGCGTGCCGTGCCGGAACCAGATTAGGGCCTGAAGCCATCCTGCGGTGTTGCGGCCAGCTCAAATGAAAGCGAGTTGAAGAAAGGAGCTCAGGGGCACTGTAATTCACAAACCTGCAGAGTTATAAATGACAGCTATCGTCCAAAAATATACTGAAGTAAGGCTGCCAAGAGGACTTGAAAGCGGGGCAGAATTGCAGGAAACCGATTTCAGGAGGCAGACTGGAATTGCATTGAAAGCATAGGAAAAGAGGCAGAACGTCCACAATGATGCACTTGGCCAAAAAGGGTGTATGCGTTTTTTCCTGAATATATTCAGGAAAAAACGCATACGCACTTTTTGGCCAACCAAGCAAGCTTGCAAAGGAAATCTGCACTACAATGAAGTCTCACTTCCCCCCGGTCAAAAGGGCTATCTGAAAAAAGTGTAAAATCCAGAAAGGGAGGACAGGCCATGGAGAACTGGGAGCCTTGTTATGCTGATGGGCGGGATGTAAATTGCCAACAGACACTCGGGAGAAGTGTATGGTGTTTCCTGAAACATCTAAAAAACAAAGCAACAGAGCCTAGGGCACTTCCACTTATGGTCCTATAGCTTAGGGAAATTAAAATCAAAAAGACACAGCCACCCCAAAGTTTGGGACGCCTCTGTTTACAAGAACCTCGTTTAGCGTACAAGTTCAACATCGCAGAAAGTGAAAAATGGATAAAGAAGTTGTGGTATTTACTTACAAAGCAATATCACTCAGCAATGAAATCTATGTCATCAGGCCCTTAGCAGCACAATGAGTGGATTCAGGTATGATGATTCTAACTGAAATAAGTCACACAGAAAAAGAAACATCATAAGATATCAGGAATACACTGAATGTAAACTTGGCTACACAGGAACTGAATTACAGAACAGAACAGGGTCTCAAATTTAGAAAACCAACTTATGCTTGCTTAAGGGGAAAGGTGAGTTGGGGTGCTGCATAAAACCAGAGATTGAAATGAGCACAGATAAAGTTCCTTAAGCCAAATATGGAATAGACAAGAGCTACTCCTTGCTCAACGAAATGGACTCAACACCGCATATTAAATGCCTAAGAATGTACCTGACTAGTAAGTATCTTAAAACCTATGGATTGCTATGTCTCCGAAAGAGAATCAAGCATGTGTACAGGGGCATAAACGCAGCAGTGATAGGATTGGAGAGGTTCGGTGAGCAAATGAAGACCCTTTGAAGTCATATTGCATGGTACCCATTCCACGGGTTTCAACTACCCAGGTTTAAGGTATTCTTCCTTCAGCTAAAACATGCATGTGGAACCTAGAGTATGATCAACCATGTGATCGGGAGACGTGTTCAAATATGTCTCAGTTTTCGTACCCTGGTACTCGGGTGCAACATTCCAGACGCTTTACTAACACCCTCCCGACTTGGAGAGTCAGTCCCTTTAACCTCCTGTTTGGCCCAGTTTGCAATTTCTGCGGAAGATGAACAGGAATAGCGAGAACCAATGAGAGACTAGCTGGAGGTGTCTGGACGGGCAAATTTAACTCTCATTTCCCACCAGGAAGAGGAATTAACCAAAGGCTCAGCGTGCCGTGCCGGAACCAGATTAGGGCCTGAAGCCATCCTGCGGTGTTGCGGCCAGCTCAAAAGAAAGCGAGTTGAAGAAAGGAGCTCAGGGGCACTGTAATTCACAAACCTGCAGAGTTATAAATGACAGCTATCGTCCAAAAATATACTGAAGTAAGGCTGCCAAGAGGACTTGAAAGCGGGGCAGAATTGCAGGAAACCGATTTCAGGAGGTAGACTGGAATTGCATTGAAAGCATAGGAAAAGAGGCAGAACGTCCACAATGATGCACTTGGCCAAAAAGGGCGTATGCGTTTTTTCCTGAATATATTCAGGAAAAAACGCATACGCCCTTTTTGGCCAACCAAGCAAGCTTGCAAAGGAAATCTGCACTACAATGAAGTCTCACTTCCCCCCGGTCAAAAGGGCCATCTGAAAAAAGTGTAAAATCCAGAAAGGCAGGACAGGCCATGGAGAACTGGGAGCCTTGTTATGCTGATGGGCGGGATGTAAATTGCCAACAGACACTCGGGAGAAGTGTATGGTGTTTCCTGAAACATCTAAAAAACAAAGCAACAGAGCCTAGGGCACTTCCACTTATGGTCCTATAGCTTAGGGAAATTAAAATCAAAAAGACACAGCCACCCCAAAGTTTGGGACGCCTCTGTTTACAAGAACCTCGTTTACAGTACAAGTTCAACATCACAGAAAGTGAAAAATGGATAAAGAAGTTGTGGTATTTACTTACAAAGCAATATCACTCAGCAATGAAATCTATGTCATCAGGCCCTTAGCAGCACAATGAGTGGATTCAGGTATGATGATTCTAACTGAAATAAGTCACACAGAAAAAGAAACATCATAAGATATCAGTAATACACGGAATGTAAACTTGGCTACACAGGAACTGAATTACAGAACAGAACAGGGTCTCAAATTTAGAAAACCAACTTATGCTTGCTTAAGGGGAAAGGTGAGTTGGGGTGCTGCATAAAACCAGAGATTGAAATGAGCACAGATAAAGTTCCTTAAGCCAAATATGGAATAGACAAGAGCTACTCCTTGCTCAACGAAATGGACTCAACACCGCATATTAAACGCCTAAGAATGTACCTGACTAGTAAGTATCTTAAAACCTATGGATTGCTATGTCTCCGAAAGAGAATCAAGCATGTGTACAGGGGCATAAACGCAGCAGTGATAGGATTGGAGAGGTTCGGTGAGCAAATGAAGACCCTTTGAAGTCATATTGCATGGTACCCATTCCACGGGTTTCAACTACCCAGGTTTAAGGTATTCTTCCTTCAGCTAAAACATGCATGTGGAACCTAGAGTATGATCAACCATGTGATCGGGAGACGTGTTCAAATATGTCTCAGTTTTCGTACCCTGGTACTCGGGTGCAACATTCCAGACGCTTTACTAACACCCTCCCGACTTGGAGAGTCAGTCCCTTTAACCTCCTGTTTGGCCCAGTTTGCAATTTCTGCGGAAGATGAACAGGAATAGCGAGAACCAATGAGAGACTAGCTGGAGGTGTCTGGACGGGCAAATTTAACTCTCATTTCCCACCAGGAAGAGGAATTAACCAAAGGCTCAGCGTGCCGTGCCGGAACCAGATTAGGGCCTGAAGCCATCCTGCGGTGTTGCGGCCAGCTCAAAAGAAAGCGAGTTGAAGAAAGGAGCTCAGGGGCACTGTAATTCACAAACCTGCAGAGTTATAAATGACAGCTATCGTCCAAAAATATACTGAAGTAAGGCTGCCAAGAGGACTTGAAAGCGGGGCAGAATTGCAGGAAACCGATTTCAGGAGGTAGACTGGAATTGCATTGAAAGCATAGGAAAAGAGGCAGAACGTCCACAATGATGCACTTGGCCAAAAAGGGCGTATGCGTTTTTTCCTGAATATATTCAGGAAAAAACGCATACGCCCTTTTTGGCCAACCAAGCAAGCTTGCAAAGGAAATCTGCACTACAATGAAGTCTCACTTCCCCCCGGTCAAAAGGGCCATCTGAAAAAAGTGTAAAATCCAGAAAGGCAGGACAGGCCATGGAGAACTGGGAGCCTTGTTATGCTGATGGGCGGGATGTAAATTGCCAACAGACACTCGGGAGAAGTGTATGGTGTTTCCTGAAACATCTAAAAAACAAAGCAACAGAGCCTAGGGCACTTCCACTTATGGTCCTATAGCTTAGGGAAATTAAAATCAAAAAGACACAGCCACCCCAAAGTTTGGGACGCCTCTGTTTACAAGAACCTCGTTTACAGTACAAGTTCAACATCGCAAAAAGTGAAAAATGGATAAAGAAGTTGTGGTATTTACTTACAAAGCAATATCACTCAGCAATGAAATCTATGTCATCAGGCCCTTAGCAGCACAATGAGTGGATTCAGGTATGATGATTCTAACTGAAATAAGTCACACAGAAAAAGAAACATCATAAGATATCAGTAATACACGGAATGTAAACTTGGCTACACAGGAACTGAATTACAGAACAGAACAGGGTCTCAAATTTAGAAAACCAACTTATGCTTGCTTAAGGGGAAAGGTGAGTTGGGGTGCTGCATAAAACCAGAGATTGAAATGAGCACAGATAAAGTTCCTTAAGCCAAATATGGAATAGACAAGAGCTACTCCTTGCTCAACGAAATGGACTCAACACCGCATATTAAACGCCTAAGAATGTACCTGACTAGTAAGTATCTTAAAACCTATGGATTGCTATGTCTCCGAAAGAGAATCAAGCATGTGTACAGGGGCATAAACGCAGCAGTGATAGGATTGGAGAGGTTCGGTGAGCAAATGAAGACCCTTTGAAGTCATATTGCATGGTACCCATTCCACGGGTTTCAACTACCCAGGTTTAAGGTATTCTTCCTTCAGGTAAAACATGCATGTGGAACCTAGAGTATGATCAACCATGTGATCGGGAGACGTGTTCAAATATGTCTCAGTTTTCGTACCCTGGTACTCGGGTGCAACATTCCAGACGCTTTACTAACACCCTCCCGACTTGGAGAGTCAGTCCCTTTAACCTCCTGTTTGGCCCAGTTTGCAATTTCTGCGGAAGATGAACAGGAATAGCGAGAACCAATGAGAGACTAGCTGGAGGTGTCTGGACGGGCAAATTTAACTCTCATTTCCCACCAGGAAGAGGAATTAACCAAAGGCTCAGCGTGCCGTGCCGGAACCAGATTAGGGCCTGAAGCCATCCTGCGGTGTTGCGGCCAGCTCAAAAGAAAGCGAGTTGAAGAAAGGAGCTCAGGGGCACTGTAATTCACAAACCTGCAGAGTTATAAATGACAGCTATCGTCCAAAAATATACTGAAGTAAGGCTGCCAAGAGGACCTGAAAGCGGGGCAGAATTGCAGGAAACCGATTTCAGGAGGTAGACTGGAATTGCAGTGAAAGCATAGGAAAAGAGGCAGAACGTCCACAATGATGCACTTGGCCAAAAAGGGCGTATGCGTTTTTTCCTGAATATATTCAGGAAAAAACGCATACGCCCTTTTTGGCCAACCAAGCAAGCTTGCAAAGGAAATCTGCACTACAATGAAGTCTCACTTCCCCCCGGTCAAAAGGGCCATCTGAAAAAAGTGTAAAATCCAGAAAGTCAGGACAGGCCATGGAGAACTGGGAGCCTTGTTATGCTGATGGGCGGGATGTAAATTGCCAACAGACACTCGGGAGAAGTGTATGGTGTTTCCTGAAACATCTAAAAAACAAAGCAACAGAGCCTAGGGCACTTCCACTTATGGTCCTATAGCTTAGGGAAATTAAAATCAAAAAGACACAGCCACCCCAAAGTTTGGGACGCCTCTGTTTACAAGAACCTCGTTTACCGTACAAGTTCAACATCGCAGAAAGTGAAAAATGGATAAAGAAGTTGTGGTATTTACTTACAAAGCAATATCACTCAGCAATGAAATCTATGTCATCAGGCCCTTAGCAGCACAATGAGTGGATTTAGGTATGATGATTCTAACTGAAATAAGTCACACAGAAAAAGAAACATCATAAGATATCAGTAATATACGGAATGTAAACTTGGCTACACAAGAACTGAATTACAGAACAGAACAGGGTCTCAAATTTAGAAAACCAACTTATGCTTGCTTAAGGGGAAAGGTGAGTTGGGGTGCTGCATAAAACCAGAGATTGAAATGAGCACAGATAAAGTTCCTTAAGCCAAATATGGAATAGACGAGAGCTACTCCTTGCTCAACGAAATGGACTCAACACCGCATATTAAATGCCTAAGAATGTACCTGACTAGTAAGTATCTTAAAACCTATGGATTGCTATGTCTCCGAAAGAGAATCAAGCATGTGTACAGGGGCATAAACGCAGCAGTGATAGGATTGGAGAGGTTCGGTGAGCAAATGAAGACCCTTTGAAGTCATATTGCATGGTACCCATTCCACGGGTTTCAACTACCCAGGTTTAAGGTATTCTTCCTTCAGCTAAAACATGCATGTGGAACCTAGAGTATGATCAACCATGTGATCGGGAGATGTGTTCAAATATGTCTCAGTTTTCGTACCCTGGTACTCGGGTGCAACATTCCAGACGTTTTACTAACACCCTCCTGACTTGGAGAGTCAGTCCCTTTAACCTCCTGTTTGGCCCAGTTTGCAATTTCTGCGGAAGATGAACAGGAATAGCGAGAACCAATGAGAGACTAGCTGGAAGGTGTCTGGACGGGCAAATTTAACTCTCATTTCCCACCAGGAAGAGGAATTAACCAAAGGCTCAGCGTGCCGTGCCGGAACCAGATTAGGGCCTGAAGCCATCCTGCGGTGTTGCGGCCAGCTCAAAAGAAAGCGAGTTGAAGAAAGGAGCTCAGGGGCACTGTAATTCACAAACCTGCAGAGTTATAAATGACAGCTATCGTCCAAAAATATACTGAAGTAAGGCTGCCAAGAGGACTTGAAAGCGGGGCAGAATTGCAGGAAACCGATTTCAGGAGGCAGACTGGAATTGCATTGAAAGCATAGGAAAAGAGGCAGAACGTCCACCATGATGCACTTGGCCAAAAAGGGCGTATGCGTTTTTTCCTGAATATATTCAGGAAAAAACGCATACGCCCTTTTTGGCCAACCAAGCAAGCTTGCAAAGGAAATCTGCACTACAATGAAGTCTCACTTCCCCCCGGTCAAAAGGGCCATCTGAAAAAAGTGTAAAATCCAGAAAGGCAGGACAGGCCATGGAGAACTGGGAGCCTTGTTATGCTGATGGGCGGGATGTAAATTGCCAACAGACACTCGGGAGAAGTGTATGGTGTTTCCTGAAACATCTAAAAAACAAAGCAACAGAGCCTAGGGCACTTCCACTTATGGTCCTATAGCTTAGGGAAATTAAAATCAAAAAGACACAGCCACCCCAAAGTTTGGGACGCCTCTGTTTACAAGAACCTCGTTTACCGTACAAGTTCAACATCGCAGAAAGTGAAAAATGGATAAAGAAGTTGTGGTATTTACTTACAAAGCAATATCACTCAGCAATGAAATCTATGTCATCAGGCCCTTAGCAGCACAATGAGTGGATTCAGGTATGATGATTCTAACTGAAATAAGTCACACAGAAAAAGAAACACCATAAGATATCAGTAATACACGGAATGTAAACTTGGCTACACAGGAACTGAATTACAGAACAGAACAGGGTCTCAAATTTAGAAAACCAACTTATGCTTGCTTAAGGGGAAAGGTGAGTTGGGGTGCTGCATAAAACCAGAGATTGAAATGAACACAGATAAAGTTCCTTAAGCCAAATATGGAATAGACAAGAGCTACTCCTTGCTCAACGAAATGGACTCAACACCGCATATTAAATGCCTAAGAATGTACCTGACTAGTAAGTATCTTAAAACCTATGGATTGCTATGTCTCCGAAAGAGAATCAAGCATGTGTACAGGGGCATAAACGCAGCAGTGATAGGATTGGAGAGGTTCGGTGAGCAAATGAAGACCCTTTGAAGTCATATTGCATGGTACCCATTCCACGGGTTTCAACTACCCAGGTTTAAGGTATTCTTCCTTCAGCTAAAACATGCATGTGGAACCTAGAGTATGATCAACCATGTGATCGGGAGACGTGTTCAAATATGTCTCAGTTTTCGTACCCTGGTACTCGGGTGCAACATTCCAGACGCTTTACTAACACCCTCCCGACTTGGAGAGTCAGTCCCTTTAACCTCCTGTTTGGCCCAGTTTGCAATTTCTGCGGAAGATGAACAGGAATAGCGAGAACCAATGAGAGACTAGCTGGAGGTGTCTGGACGGGCAAATTTAACTCTCATTTCCCACCAGGAAGAGGAATTAACCAAAGGCTCAGCGTGCCGTGCCGGAACCAGATTAGGGCCTGAAGCCATCCTGCGGTGTTGCGGCCAGCTCAAAAGAAAGCGAGTTGAAGAAAGGAGCTCAGGGGCACTGTAATTCACAAACCTGCAGAGTTATAAATGACAGCTATCGTCCAAAAATATACTGAAGTAAGGCTGCCAAGAGGACTTGAAAGCGGGGCAGAATTGCAGGAAACCGATTTCAGGAGGTAGACTGGAATTGCATTGAAAGCATAGGAAAAGAGGCAGAACGTCCACAATGATGCACTTGGCCAAAAAGGGCGTATGCGTTTTTTCCTGAATATATTCAGGAAAAAACGCATACGCCCTTTTTGGCCAACCAAGCAAGCTTGCAAAGGAAATCTGCACTACAATGAAGTCTCACTTCCCCCCGGTCAAAAGGGCCATCTGAAAAAAGTGTAAAATCCAGAAAGGCAGGACAGGCCATGGAGAACTGGGAGCCTTGTTATGCTGATGGGCGGGATGTAAATTGCCAACAGACACTCGGGAGAAGTGTATGGTGTTTCCTGAAACATCTAAAAAACAAAGCAACAGAGCCTAGGGCACTTCCACTTATGGTCCTATAGCTTAGGGAAATTAAAATCAAAAAGACACAGCCACCCCAAAGTTTGGGACGCCTCTGTTTACAAGAACCTCGTTTACCGTACAAGTTCAACATCGCAGAAAGTGAAAAATGGATAAAGAAGTTGTGGTATTTACTTACAAAGCAATATCACTCAGCAATGAAATCTATGTCATCAGGCCCTTAGCAGCACAATGAGTGGATTCAGGTATGATGATTCTAACTGAAATAAGTCACACAGAAAAAGAAACATCATAAGATATCAGTAATACACGGAATGTAAACTTGGCTACACCAGAACTGAATTACAGAACAGAACAGGGTCTCAAATTTAGAAAACCAACTTATGCTTGCTTAAGGGGAAAGGTGAGTTGGGGTGCTGCATAAAACCAGAGATTGAAATGAACACAGATAAAGTTCCTTAAGCCAAATATGGAATAGACAAGAGCTACTCCTTGCTCAACGAAATGGACTCAACACCGCATATTAAATGCCTAAGAATGTACCTGACTAGTAAGTATCTTAAAACCTATGGATTGCTATGTCTCCGAAAGAGAATCAAGCATGTGTACAGGGGCATAAACGCAGCAATGATAGGATTGGAGAGGTTCGGTGAGCAAATGAAGACCCTTTGAAGTCATATTGCATGGTACCCATTCCACGGGTTTCAACTACCCAGGTTTAAGGTATTCTTCCTTCAGCTAAAACATGCATGTGGAACCTAGAGTGTGATCAACCATGTGATCGGGAGACGTGTTCAAATATGTCTCAGTTTTCGTACCCTGGTACTCGGGTGTAACATTCCAGACGCTTTACTAACACCCTCCCGACTTGGAGAGTCAGTCCCTTTAACCTCCTGTTTGGCCCAGTTTGCAATTTCTGCGGAAGATGAACAGGAATAGCGAGAACCAATGAGAGACTAGCTGGAGGTGTCTGGACGGGCAAATTTAACTCTCATTTCCCACAAGGAAGAGGAATTAACCAAAGGCTCAGCGTGCCGTGCCGGAACCAGATTAGGGCCTGAAGCCATCCTGCGGTGTTGCGGCCAGCTCAAAAGAAAGCGAGTTGAAGAAAGGAGCTCAGGGGCACTGTAATTCACAAACCTGCAGAGTTATAAATGACAGCTATCGTCCAAAAATATACTGAAGTAAGGCTGCCAAGAGGACTTGAAAGCGGGGCAGAATTGCAGGAAACCGATTTCAGGAGGCAGACTGGAATTGCATTGAAAGCATAGGAAAAGAGGCAGAACGTCCACAATGATGCACTTGGCCAAAAAGGGCGTATGCGTTTTTTCCTGAATATATTCAGGAAAAAACGCATACGCCCTTTTTGGCCAACCAAGCAAGCTTGCAAAGGAAATCTGCACTACAATGAAGTCTCACTTCCCCCCGGTCAAAAGGGCCATCTGAAAAAAGTGTAAAATCCAGAAAGACAGGACATGCAATGGAGAACTGGGAGCCTTGTTATGCTGATGGGCGGGATGTAAATTGCCAACAGACACTCGGGAGAAGTGTATGGTGTTTCCTGAAACATCTAAAAAACAAAGCAACAGAGCCTAGGGCACTTCCACTTATGGTCCTATAGCTTAGGGAAATTAAAATCAAAAAGACACAGCCACCCCAAAGTTTGGGACGCATCTGTTTACAAGAACCTCGTTTACAGTACAAGTTCAACATCGCAGAAAGTGAAAAATGGATAAAGAAGTTGTGGTATTTACTTACAAAGCAATATCACTCAGCAATGAAATCTATGTCATCAGGCCCTTAGCAGCACAATGAGTGGATTCAGGTATGATGATTCTAACTGAAATAAGTCACACAGAAAAAGAAACATCATAAGATATCAGTAATACACGGAATGTAAACTTGGCTACACAGGAACTGAATTACAGAACAGAACAGGGTCTCAAATTTAGAAAACCAACTTATGCTTGCTTAAGGGGAAAGGTGAGTTGGGGTGCTGCATAAAACCAGAGATTGAAATGAGCACAGATAAAGTTCCTTAAGCTAAATATGGAATAGACAAGAGCTACTCCTTGCTCAACGAAATGGACTCAACACCGCATATTAAATGCCTAAGAATGTACCTGACTAGTAAGTATCTTAAAACCTATGGATTGCTATGTCTCCGAAAGAGAATCAAGCATGTGTACAGGGGCATAAACGCAGCAGTGATAGGATTGGAGAGGTTCGGTGAGCAAATGAAGACCCTTTGAAGTCATATTGCATGGTACCCATTCCACGGGTTTCAACTACCCAGGTTTAAGGTATTCTTCCTTCAGCTAAAACATGCATGTGGAACCTAGAGTATGATCAACCATGTGATCGGGAGACGTGTTCAAATATGTCTCAGTTTTCGTACCCTGGTACTCGGGTGCAACATTCCAGACGCTTTACTAACACCCTCCCGACTTGGAGAGTCAGTCCCTTTAACCTCCTGTTTGGCCCAGTTTGCAATTTCTGCGGAAGATGAACAGGAATAGCGAGAACCAATGAGAGACTAGCTGGAGGTGTCTGGACGGGCAAATTTAACTCTCATTTCCCACCAGGAAGAGGAATTAACCAAAGGCTCAGCGTGCCGTGCCGGAACCAGATTAGGGCCTGAAGCCATCCTGCGGTGTTGCGGCCAGCTCAAAAGAAAGCGAGTTGAAGAAAGGAGCTCAGGGGCACTGTAATTCACAAACCTGCAGAGTTATAAATGACAGCTATCGTCCAAAAATATACTGAAGTAAGGCTGCCAAGAGGACTTGAAAGCGGGGCAGAATTGTAGGAAACCGATTTCAGGAGGTAGACTGGAATTGCATTGAAAGCATAGGAAAAGAGGCAGAACGTCCACAATGATGCACTTGGCCAAAAAGGGCGTATGCGTTTTTTCCTGAATATATTCAGGAAAAAACGCATACGCCCTTTTTGGCCAACCAAGCAAGCTTGCAAAGGAAATCTGCACTACAATGAAGTCTCACTTCCCCCCGGTCAAAAGGGCCATCTGAAAAAAGTGTAAAATCCAGAAAGGCAGGACAGGCCATGGAGAACTGGGAGCCTTGTTATGCTGATGGGCGGGATGTAAATTGCCAACAGACACTCGGGAGAAGTGTATGGTGTTTCCTGAAACATCTAAAAAACAAAGCAACAGAGCCTAGGGCACTTCCACTTATGGTCCTATAGCTTAGGGAAATTAAAATCAAAAAGACACAGCCACCCCAAAGTTTGGGACGCCTCTGTTTACAAGAACCTCGTTTACAGTACAAGTTCAACATCGCAGAAAGTGAAAAATGGATAAAGAAGTTGTGGTATTTACTTACAAAGCAATATCACTCAGCAATGAAATCTATGTCATCAGGCCCTTAGCAGCACAATGAGTGGATTCAGGTATGATGATTCTAACTGAAATAAGTCACACAGAAAAAGAAACATCATAAGATATCAGTAATACACGGAATGTAAACTTGGCTACACAGGAACTGAATTACAGAACAGAACAGGGTCTCAAATTTAGAAAACCAACTTATGCTTTCTTAAGGGTAAAGGTGAGTTGGGGTGCTGCATAAAACCAGAGATTGAAATGAGCACAGATAAAGTTCCTTAAGCCAAATATGGAATAGACAAGAGCTACCTCTTGCTCAACGAAATGGACTCAACACCGCATATTAAATGCCTAAGAATGTACCTGACTAGTAAGTATCTTAAAACCTATGGATTGCTATGTCTCCGAAAGAGAATCAAGCATGTGTACAGGGGCATAAACGCAGCAGTGATAGGATTGGAGAGGTTCGGTGAGCAAATGAAGACCCTTTGAAGTCATATTGCATGGTACCCATTCCACGGGTTTCAACTACCCAGGTTTAAGGTATTCTTCCTTCAGCTAAAACATGCATGTGGAACCTAGAGTATGATCAACCATGTGATCGGGAGACGTGTTCAAATATATCTCAGTTTTCGTACCCTGGTACTCGGGTGCAACATTCCAGACGCTTTACTAACACCCTCCCGACTTGGAGAGTCAGTCCCTTTAACCTCCTGTTTGGCCCAGTTTGCAATTTCTGCGGAAGATGAACAGGAATAGCGAGAACCAATGAGAGACTAGCTGGAGGTGTCTGGACGGGCAAATTTAACTCTCATTTCCCACCAGGAAGAGGAATTAACCAAAGGCTCAGCGTGCCGTGCCGGAACCAGATTAGGGCCTGAAGCCATCCTGCGGTGTTGCGGCCAGCTCAAAAGAAAGCGAGTTGAAGAAAGGAGCTCAGGGGCACTGTAATTCACAAACCTGCAGAGTTATAAATGACAGCTATCGTACAAAAATATACTGAAGTAAGGCTGCCAAGAGGACTTGAAAGCGGGGCAGAATTGCAGGAAACCGATTTCAGGAGGCAGACTGGAATTGCATTGAAAGCATAGGAAAAGAGGCAGAACGTCCACAATGATGCACTTGGCCAAAAAGGGCGTATGCGTTTTTTCCTGAATATATTCAGGAAAAAACGCATACGCCCTTTTTGGCCAACCAAGCAAGCTTGCAAAGGAAATCTGCACTACAATGAAGTCTCACTTCCCCCCGGTCAAAAGGGCCATCTGAAAAAAGTGTAAAATCCAGAAAGGCAGGACAGGCCATGGAGAACTGGGAGCCTTGTTATGCTGATGGGCGGGATGTAAATTGCCAACAGACACTCGGGAGAAGTGTATGGTGTTTCCTGAAACATCTAAAAAACAAAGCAACAGAGCCTAGGGCACTTCCACTTATGGTCCTATAGCTTAGGGAAATTAAAATCAAAAAGACACAGCCACCCCAAAGTTTGGGACGCCTCTGTTTACAAGAACCTCGTTTACAGTACAAGTTCAACATCGCAGAAAGTGAAAAATGGATAAAGAAGTTGTGGTATTTACTTACAAAGCAATATCACTCAGCAATGAAATCTATGTCATCAGGCCCTTAGCAGCACAATGAGTGGATTCAGGTATGATGATTCTAACTGAAATAAGTCACACAGAAAAAGAAACACCATAAGATATCAGTAATACACGGAATGTAAACTTGGCTACACAGGAACTGAATTACAGAACAGAACAGGGTCTCAAATTTAGAAAACCAACTTATGCTTGCTTAAGGGGAAAGGTGAGTTGGGGTGCTGCATAAAACCAGAGATTGAAATGAACACAGATAAAGTTCCTTAAGCCAAATATGGAATAGACAAGAGCTACTCCTTGCTCAACGAAATGGACTCAACACCGCATATTAAATGCCTAAGAATGTACCTGACTAGTAAGTATCTTAAAACCTATGGATTGCTATGTCTCCGAAAGAGAATCAAGCATGTGTACAGGGGCATAAACGCAGCAGTGATAGGATTGGAGAGGTTCGGTGAGCAAATGAAGACCCTTTGAAGTCATATTGCATGGTACCCATTCCACGGGTTTCAACTACCCAGGTTTAAGGTATTCTTCCTTCAGCTAAAACATGCATGTGGAACCTAGAGTATGATCAACCATGTGATCGGGAGACGTGTTCAAATATGTCTCAGTTTTCGTACCCTGGTACTCGGGTGCAACATTCCAGACGCTTTACTAACACCCTCCCGACTTGGAGAGTCAGTCCCTTTAACCTCCTGTTTGGCCCAGTTTGCAATTTCTGCGGAAGATGAACAGGAATAGCGAGAACCAATGAGAGACTAGCTGGAGGTGTCTGGACGGGCAAATTTAACTCTCATTTCCCACCAGGAAGAGGAATTAACCAAAGGCTCAGCGTGCCGTGCCGGAACCAGATTAGGGCCTGAAGCCATCCTGCGGTGTTGCGGCCAGGTCACAAGAAAGCGAGTTGAAGAAAGGAGCTCAGGGGCACTGTAATTCACAAACCTGCAGAGTTATAAATGACAGCTATCGTCCAAAAATATACTGAAGTAAGGCTGCCAAGAGGACTTGAAAGCGGGGCAGAATTGCAGGAAACCGATTTCAGGAGGTAGACTGGAATTGCATTGAAAGCATAGGAAAAGAGGCAGAACGTCCACAATGATGCACTTGGCCAAAAAGGGCGTATGCGTTTTTTCCTGAATATATTCAGGAAAAAACGCATACGCCCTTTTTGGCCAACCAAGCAAGCTTGCAAAGGAAATCTGCACTACAATGAAGTCTCACTTCCCCCCGGTCAAAAGGGCCATCTGAAAAAAGTGTAAAATCCAGAAAGGCAGGACAGGCCATGGAGAACTGGGAGCCTTGTTATGCTGATGGGCGGGATGTAAATTGCCAACAGACACTCGGGAGAAGTGTATGGTGTTTCCTGAAACATCTAAAAAACAAAGCAACAGAGCCTAGGGCACTTCCACTTATGGTCCTATAGCTTAGGGAAATTAAAATCAAAAAGACACAGCCACCCCAAAGTTTGGGACGCCTCTGTTTACAAGAACCTCGTTTACCGTACAAGTTCAACATCGCAGAAAGTGAAAAATGGATAAAGAAGTTGTGGTATTTACTTACAAAGCAATATCACTCAGCAATGAAATCTATGTCATCAGGCCCTTAGCAGCACAATGAGTGGATTCAGGTATGATGATTCTAACTGAAATAAGTCACACAGAAAAAGAAACATCATAAGATATCAGTAATACACGGAATGTAAACTTGGCTACACCAGAACTGAATTACAGAACAGAACAGGGTCTCAAATTTAGAAAACCAACTTATGCTTGCTTAAGGGGAAAGGTGAGTTGGGGTGCTGCATAAAACCAGAGATTGAAATGAACACAGATAAAGTTCCTTAAGCCAAATATGGAATAGACAAGAGCTACTCCTTGCTCAACGAAATGGACTCAACACCGCATATTAAATGCCTAAGAATGTACCTGACTAGTAAGTATCTTAAAACCTATGGATTGCTATGTCTCCGAAAGAGAATCAAGCATGTGTACAGGGGCATAAACGCAGCAGTGATAGGATTGGAGAGGTTCGGTGAGCAAATGAAGACCCTTTGAAGTCATATTGCATGGTACCCATTCCACGGGTTTCAACTACCCAGGTTTAAGGTATTCTTCCTTCAGCTAAAACATGCATGTGGAACCTAGAGTATGATCAACCATGTGATCGGGAGACGTGTTCAAATATGTCTCAGTTTTCGTACCCTGGTACTCGGGTGCAACATTCCAGACGCTTTACTAACACCCTCCCGACTTGGAGAGTCAGTCCCTTTAACCTCCTGTTTGGCCCAGTTTGCAATTTCTGCGGAAGATGAACAGGAATAGCGAGAACCAATGAGAGACTAGCTGGAGGTGTCTGGACGGGCAAATTTAACTCTCATTTCCCACCAGGAAGAGGAATTAACCAAAGGCTCAGCGTGCCGTGCCGGAACCAGATTAGGGCCTGAAGCCATCCTGCGGTGTTGCGGCCAGCTCAAAAGAAAGCGAGTTGAAGAAAGGAGCTCAGGGGCACTGTAATTCACAAACCTGCAGAGTTATAAATGACAGCTATCGTCCAAAAATATACTGAAGTAAGGCTGCCAAGAGGACTTGAAAGCGGGGCAGAATTGTAGGAAACCGATTTCAGGAGGTAGACTGGAATTGCATTGAAAGCATAGGAAAAGAGGCAGAACGTCCACAATGATGCACTTGGCCAAAAAGGGCGTATGCGTTTTTTCCTGAATATATTCAGGAAAAAACGCATACGCCCTTTTTGGCCAACCAAGCAAGCTTGCAAAGGAAATCTGCACTACAATGAAGTCTCACTTCCCCCCGGTCAAAAGGGCCATCTGAAAAAAGTGTAAAATCCAGAAAGGCAGGACAGGCCATGGAGAACTGGGAGCCTTGTTATGCTGATGGGCGGGATGTAAATTGCCAACAGACACTCGGGAGAAGTGTATGGTGTTTCCTGAAACATCTAAAAAACAAAGCAACAGAGCCTAGGGCACTTCCACTTATGGTCCTATAGCTTAGGGAAATTAAAATCAAAAAGACACAGCCACCCCAAAGTTTGGGACGCCTCTGTTTACAAGAACCTCGTTTACAGTACAAGTTCAACATCGCAGAAAGTGAAAAATGGATAAAGAAGTTGTGGTATTTACTTACAAAGCAATATCACTCAGCAATGAAATCTATGTCATCAGGCCCTTAGCAGCACAATGAGTGGATTCAGGTATGATGATTCTAACTGAAATAAGTCACACAGAAAAAGAAACATCATAAGATATCAGTAATACACGGAATGTAAACTTGGCTACACAGGAACTGAATTACAGAACAGAACAGGGTCTCAAATTTAGAAAACCAACTTATGCTTTCTTAAGGGTAAAGGTGAGTTGGGGTGCTGCATAAAACCAGAGATTGAAATGAGCACAGATAAAGTTCCTTAAGCCAAATATGGAATAGACAAGAGCTACCTCTTGCTCAACGAAATGGACTCAACACCGCATATTAAATGCCTAAGAATGTACCTGACTAGTAAGTATCTTAAAACCTATGGATTGCTATGTCTCCGAAAGAGAATCAAGCATGTGTACAGGGGCATAAACGCAGCAGTGATAGGATTGGAGAGGTTCGGTGAGCAAATGAAGACCCTTTGAAGTCATATTGCATGGTACCCATTCCACGGGTTTCAACTACCCAGGTTTAAGGTATTCTTCCTTCAGCTAAAACATGCATGTGGAACCTAGAGTATGATCAACCATGTGATCGGGAGACGTGTTCAAATATATCTCAGTTTTCGTACCCTGGTACTCGGGTGCAACATTCCAGACGCTTTACTAACACCCTCCCGACTTGGAGAGTCAGTCCCTTTAACCTCCTGTTTGGCCCAGTTTGCAATTTCTGCGGAAGATGAACAGGAATAGCGAGAACCAATGAGAGACTAGCTGGAGGTGTCTGGACGGGCAAATTTAACTCTCATTTCCCACCAGGAAGAGGAATTAACCAAAGGCTCAGCGTGCCGTGCCGGAACCAGATTAGGGCCTGAAGCCATCCTGCGGTGTTGCGGCCAGCTCAAAAGAAAGCGAGTTGAAGAAAGGAGCTCAGGGGCACTGTAATTCACAAACCTGCAGAGTTATAAATGACAGCTATCGTACAAAAATATACTGAAGTAAGGCTGCCAAGAGGACTTGAAAGCGGGGCAGAATTGCAGGAAACCGATTTCAGGAGGCAGACTGGAATTGCATTGAAAGCATAGGAAAAGAGGCAGAACGTCCACAATGATGCACTTGGCCAAAAAGGGCGTATGCGTTTTTTCCTGAATATATTCAGGAAAAAACGCATACGCCCTTTTTGGCCAACCAAGCAAGCTTGCAAAGGAAATCTGCACTACAATGAAGTCTCACTTCCCCCCGGTCAAAAGGGCCATCTGAAAAAAGTGTAAAATCCAGAAAGGCAGGACAGGCCATGGAGAACTGGGAGCCTTGTTATGCTGATGGGCGGGATGTAAATTGCCAACAGACACTCGGGAGAAGTGTATGGTGTTTCCTGAAACATCTAAAAAACAAAGCAACAGAGCCTAGGGCACTTCCACTTATGGTCCTATAGCTTAGGGAAATTAAAATCAAAAAGACACAGCCACCCCAAAGTTTGGGACGCCTCTGTTTACAAGAACCTCGTTTACAGTACAAGTTCAACATCGCAGAAAGTGAAAAATGGATAAAGAAGTTGTGGTATTTACTTACAAAGCAATATCACTCAGCAATGAAATCTATGTCATCAGGCCCTTAGCAGCACAATGAGTGGATTCAGGTATGATGATTCTAACTGAAATAAGTCACACAGAAAAAGAAACACCATAAGATATCAGTAATACACGGAATGTAAACTTGGCTACACAGGAACTGAATTACAGAACAGAACAGGGTCTCAAATTTAGAAAACCAACTTATGCTTGCTTAAGGGTAAAGGTGAGTTGGGGTGCTGCATAAAACCAGAGATTGAAATGAACACAGATAAAGTTCCTTAAGCCAAATATGGAATAGACAAGAGCTACTCCTTGCTCAACGAAATGGACTCAACACCGCATATTAAATGCCTAAGAATGTACCTGACTAGTAAGTATCTTAAAACCTATGGATTGCTATGTCTCTGAAAGAGAATCAAGCATGTGTACAGGGGCATAAACGCAGCAGTGATAGGATTGGAGAGGTTCGGTGAGCAAATGAAGACCCTTTGAAGTCATATTGCATGGTACCCATTCCACGGGTTTCAACTACCCAGGTTTAAGGTATTCTTCCTTCAGCTAAAACATGCATGTGGAACCTAGAGTATGATCAACCATGTGATCGGGAGACGTGTTCAAATATGTCTCAGTTTTCGTACCCTGGTACTCGGGTGCAACATTCCAGACGCTTTACTAACACCCTCCCGACTTGGAGAGTCAGTCCCTTTAACCTCCTGTTTGGCCCAGTTTGCAATTTCTGCGGAAGATGAACAGGAATAGCGAGAACCAATGAGAGACTAGCTGGAGGTGTCTGGACGGGCAAATTTAACTCTCATTTCCCACCAGGAAGAGGAATTAACCAAAGGCTCAGCGTGCCGTGCCGGAACCAGATTAGGGCCTGAAGCCATCCTGCGGTGTTGCGGCCAGCTCAAAAGAAAGCGAGTTGAAGAAAGGAGCTCAGGGGCACTGTAATTCACAAACCTGCAGAGTTATAAATGACAGCTATCGTCCAAAAATATACTGAAGTAAGGCTGCCAAGAGGACTTGAAAGCGGGGCAGAATTGCAGGAAACCGATTTCAGGAGGTAGACTGGAATTGCATTGAAAGCATAGGAAAAGAGGCAGAACGTCCACAATGATGCACTTGGCCAAAAAGGGCGTATGCGTTTTTTCCTGAATATATTCAGGAAAAAACGCATACGCCCTTTTTGGCCAACCAAGCAAGCTTGCAAAGGAAATCTGCACTACAATGAAGTCTCACTTCCCCCCGGTCAAAAGGACCATCTGAAAAAAGTGTAAAATCCAGAAAGGCAGGACAGGCCATGGAGAACTGGGAGCCTTGTTATGCTGATGGGCGGGATGTAAATTGCCAACAGACACTCGGGAGAAGTGTATGGTGTTTCCTGAAACATCTAAAAAACAAAGCAACAGAGCCTAGGGCACTTCCACTTATGGTCCTATAGCTTAGGGAAATTAAAATCAAAAAGACACAGCCACCCCAAAGTTTGGGACACCTCTGTTTACAAGAACCTCGTTTACAGTACAAGTTCAACATCGCAGAAAGTGAAAAATGGATAAAGAAGTTGTGGTATTTACTTACAAAGCAATATCACTCAGCAATGAAATCTATGTCATCAGGCCCTTAGCAGCACAATGAGTGGATTCAGGTATGATGATTCTAACTGAAATAAGTCACACAGAAAAAGAAACACCATAAGATATCAGTAATACACGGAATGTAAACTTGGCTACACAGGAACTGAATTACAGAACAGAACAGGGTCTCAAATTTAGAAAACCAACTTATGCTTGCTTAAGGGTAAAGGTGAGTTGGGGTGCTGCATAAAACCAGAGATTGAAATGAACACAGATAAAGTTCCTTAAGCCAAATATGGAATAGACAAGAGCTACTCCTTGCTCAACGAAATGGACTCAACACCGCATATTAAATGCCTAAGAATGTACCTGACTAGTAAGTATCTTAAAACCTATGGATTGCTATGTCTCCGAAAGAGAATCAAGCATGTGTACAGGGGCATAAACGCAGCAGTGATAGGATTGGAGAGGTTCGGTGAGCAAATGAAGACCCTTTGAAGTCATATTGCATGGTACCCATTCCACAGGTTTCAACTACCCAGGTTTAAGGTATTCTTCCTTCAGCTAAAACATGCATGTGGAACCTAGAGTATGATCAACCATGTGATCGGGAGACGTGTTCAAATATGTCTCAGTTTTCGTACCCTGGTACTCGGGTGCAACATTCCAGACGCTTTACTAACACTCTCCCGACTTGGAGAGTCAGTCCCTTTAACCTCCTGTTTGGCCCAGTTTGCAATTTCTGCGGAAGATGAACAGGAATAGCGAGAACCAATGAGAGACTAGCTGGAGGTGTCTGGACGGGCAAATTTAACTCTCATTTCCCACCAGGAAGAGGAATTAACCAAAGGCTCAGCGTGCCGTGCCGGAACCAGATTAGGGCCTGAAGCCATCCTGCGGTGTTGCGGCCAGGTCACAAGAAAGCGAGTTGAAGAAAGGAGCTCAGGGGCACTGTAATTCACAAACCTGCAGACTTATAAATGACAGCTATCGTCCAAAAATATACTGAAGTAAGGCTGCCAAGAGGACTTGAAAGCGGGGCAGAATTGCAGGAAACCGATTTCAGGAGGTAGACTGGAATTGCATTGAAAGCATAGGAAAAGAGGCAGAACGTCCACAATGATGCACTTGGCCAAAAAGGGCGTATGCGTTTTTTCCTGAATATATTCAGGAAAAAACGCATACGCCCTTTTTGGCCAACCAAGCAAGCTTGCAAAGGAAATCTGCACTACAATGAAGTCTCACTTCCCCCCGGTCAAAAGGGCCATCTGAAAAAAGTGTAAAATCCAGAAAGGCGGGACAGCCCATGGAGAACTGGGAGCCTTGTTATGCTGATGGGCGGGATGTAAATTGCCAACAGACACTCGGGAGAAGTGTATGGTGTTTCCTGAAACATCTAAAAAACAAAGCAACAGAGCCTAGGGCACTTCCACTTATGGTCCTATAGCTTAGGGAAATTAAAATCAAAAAGACACAGCCACCCCAAAGTTTGGGACGCCTCTGTTTACAAGAACCTCGTTTACAGTACAAGTTCAACATCGCAGAAAGTGAAAAATGGATAAAGAAGTTGTGGTATTTACTTACAAAGCAATATCACTCAGCAATGAAATCTATGTCATCAGGCCCTTAGCAGCACAATGAGTGGATTCAGGTATGATGATTCTAACTGAAATAAGTCACACAGAAAAAGAAACATCATAAGATATCAGTAATACACGGAATGTAAACTTGGCTACACAGGAACTGAATTACAGAACAGAACACGGTCTCAAATTTAGAAAACCAACTTATGCTTGCTTAAGGGGAAAGGTGAGTTGGGGTGCTGCATAAAACCAGAGATTGAAATGAGCACAGATAAAGTTCCTTAAGCCAAATATGGAATAGACAAGAGCTACTCCTTGCTCAACGAAATGGACTCAACACCCCATATTAAGCGCCTAAGAATGTACCTGACTAGTAAGTATCTTAAAACCTATGGATTGCTATATCTCCAAAAGAGAATCAAGCGTGTGTCCAGGGGCATAAATGCAGCAGTGATAGGATTGGAGAGGTTCGGTGAGCAAACAAAGACCCTTTGAAGTCATATTGCATGGTACCCATTTCACGGGTCTCAACTCTCCAGGTTTCAGGGATTCTTCCTTCAGCTAAAACATGCATGTGGAACCTAGAGTATGATCAACCATGTGATCGGGAAACGTGTTCAAATATGTCTCAGTTTTCGTACCTGGTACTCGGGTGCAACATTCCAGACGCTTTACTAACACCCTCCCGACTTGGAGAGTCAGTCCCTTTAACCTCCTGTTTGGCCCAGTTTGCAATTTCTGCGGAAGATGAACAGGAATAGCGAGAACCAATGAGAGACTAGCTGGAGGTGTCTGGACGGGCAAATTTAACTCTCATTTCCCACCAGGAAGAGGAATTAACCAAAGGCTCAGCGTGCCCTGCCGGAACCAGATTAGGGCCTGAAGCCATCCTGCGGTGTTGCGGCCAGCTCAAAAGAAAGCGAGTTGAAGAAAGGAGCTCAGGGGCACTGTAATTCACAAACCTGCAGACTTATAAATGACAGCTATCGTCCAAAAATATACTGAAGTAAGGCTGCCAAGAGGACTTGAAAGCGGGGCAGAATTGCAGGAAACCGATTTCAGGAGGTAGACTGGAATTGCATTGAAAGCATAGGAAAAGAGGCAGAACGTCCACAATGATGCACTTGGCCAAAAAGGGCGTATGCGTTTTTTCCTGAATATATTCAGGAAAAAACGCATACGCCCTTTTTGGCCAACCAAGCAAGCTTGCAAAGGAAATCTGCACTACAATGAAGTCTCACTTCCCCCCGGTCAAAAGGGCCATCTGAAAAAAGTGTAAAATCCAGAAAGGCGGGACATCCCATGGAGAACTGGGAGCCTTGTTATGCTGATGGGCGGGATGTAAATTGCCAACAGACACTCGGGAGAAGTGTATGGTGTTTCCTGAAACATCTAAAAAACAAAGCAACAGAGCCTAGGGCACTTCCACTTATGGTCCTATAGCTTAGGGAAATTAAAATCAAAAAGACACAGCCACCCCAAAGTTTGGGACGCCTCTGTTTACAAGAACCTCGTTTACAGTACAAGTTCAACATCGCAGAAAGTGAAAAATGGATAAAGAAGTTGTGGTATTTACTTACAAAGCAATATCACTCAGCAATGAAATCTATGTCATCAGGCCCTTAGCAGCACAATGAGTGGATTCAGGTATGATGATTCTAACTGAAATAAGTCACACAGAAAAAGAAACATCATAAGATATCAGTAATACACGGAATGTAAACTTGGCTACACAGGAACTGAATTACAGAACAGAACACGGTCTCAAATTTAGAAAACCAACTTATGCTTGCTTAAGGGGAAAGGTGAGTTGGGGTGCTGCATAAAACCAGAGATTGAAATGAGCACAGATAAAGTTCCTTAAGCCAAATATGGAATAGACAAGAGCTACTCCTTGCTCAACGAAATGGACTCAACACCCCATATTAAGCGCCTAAGAATGTACCTGACTAGTAAGTATCTTAAAACCTATGGATTGCTATATCTCCAAAAGAGAATCAAGCGTGTGTCCAGGGGCATAAATGCAGCAGTGATAGGATTGGAGAGGTTCGGTGAGCAAACAAAGACCCTTTGAAGTCATATTGCATGGTACCCATTTCACGGGTCTCAACTCTCCAGGTTTCAGGGATTCTTCCTTCAGCTAAAACATGCATGTGGAACCTAGAGTATGATCAACCATGTGATCGGGAAACGTGTTCAAATATGTCTCAGTTTTCGTACCTGGTACTCGGGTGCAACATTCCAGACGCTTTACTAACACCCTCCCGACTTGGAGAGTCAGTCCCTTTAACCTCCTGTTTGGCCCAGTTTGCAATTTCTGCGGAAGATGAACAGGAATAGCGAGAACCAATGAGAGACTAGCTGGAGGTGTCTGGACGGGCAAATTTAACTCTCATTTCCCACCAGGAAGAGGAATTAACCAAAGGCTCAGCGTGCCCTGCCGGAACCAGATTAGGGCCTGAAGCCATCCTGCGGTGTTGCGGCCAGCTCAAAAGAAAGCGAGTTGAAGAAAGGAGCTCAGGGGCACTGTAATTCACAAACCTGCAGACTTATAAATGACAGCTATCGTCCAAAAATATACTGAAGTAAGGCTGCCAAGAGGACTTGAAAGCGGGGCAGAATTGCAGGAAACCGATTTCAGGAGGTAGACTGGAATTGCATTGAAAGCATAGGAAAAGAGGCAGAACGTCCACAATGATGCACTTGGCCAAAAAGGGCGTATGCGTTTTTTCCTGAATATATTCAGGAAAAAACGCATACGCCCTTTTTGGCCAACCAAGCAAGCTTGCAAAGGAAATCTGCACTACAATGAAGTCTCACTTCCCCCCGGTCAAAAGGGCCATCTGAAAAAAGTGTAAAATCCAGAAAGGCAGGACAGGCCATGGAGAACTGGGAGCCTTGTTATGCTGATGGGCGGGATGAAAATTGCCAGCAGACACTCGGGAGAAGTGTATGGTGTTTCCTGAAACATCTAAAAAACAAAGCAACAGAGCCTAGGGCACTTCCACTTATGGTCCTATAGCTTAGGGAAATTAAAATCAAAAAGACACAGCCACCCCAAACATTGGGATGCCTCTGTTTACAAGAACCTCGTTTACAGTACAAGTTCAACATCGCAGAAAGTGAAAAATGGATAAAGAAGTTGTGGTATTTACTTACAAAGCAATATCACTCAGCAATGAAATCTATGTCATCAGGCCCTTAGCAGCACAATGAGTGGATTCAGGTATGATGATTCTAACTGAAATAAGTCACACAGAAAAAGAAACATCATAAGATATCAGTAATACACGGAATGTAAACTTGGCTACACAGGAACTGAATTACAGAACAGAACAGGGTCTCAAATTTAGAAAACCAACTTATGCTTGCTTAAGGGGAAAGGTGAGTTGGGGTGCTGCATAAAACCAGAGATTGAAATGAGCACAGATAAAGTTCCTTAAGCCAAATATGGAATAGACAAGAGCTACTCCTTGCTCAACGAAATGGACTCAACACCGCATATTAAACGCCTAAGAATGTACCTGACTAGTAAGTATCTTAAAACCTATGGATTACTATGTCTCCGAAAGAGAATCAAGCATGTGTACAGGGGCATAAACGCAGCAGTGATAGGATTGGAGAGGTTCGGTGAGCAAATGAAGACCCTCTGAAGTCATATTGCATGGTACCCATTCCACGGGTTTCAACTACCCAGGTTTAAGGTATTCTTCCTTCAGCTAAAACATGCATGTGGAACCTAGAGTATGATCAACCATGTGATCGGGAGACGTGTTCAAATATGTCTCAGTTTTCGTACCCTGGTACTCGGGTGCAACATTCCAGACGCTTTACTAACACCCTCCCGACTTGGAGAGTCAGTCCCTTTAACCTCCTGTTTGGCCCAGTTTGCAATTTCTGCGGAAGATGAACAGGAATAGCGAGAACCAATGAGAGACTAGCTGGAGGTGTCTGGACGGGCAAATTTAACTCTCATTTCCCACCAGGAAGAGGAATTAACCAAAGGCTCAGCGTGCCCTGCCGGAACCAGATTAGGGCCTGAAGACATCCTGCGGTGTTGCGGCAAGCTCAAAAGAAAGCGAGTTGAAGAAAGGAGCTCAGGGGCACTGTAATTCACAAAACTGCAGAGTTATAAATGACAGCTATCGTCCAAAAATATACTGAAGTAAGGCTGCCAAGAGGACTTGAAAGCGGGGCAGAATTGCAGGAAACCGATTTCAGGAGGTAGACTGGAATTGCATTGAAAGCATAGGAAAAGAGGCAGAACGTCCACAATGATGCACTTGGCCAAAAAGGGCGTATGTGTTTTTTCCTGAATATATTCTGGGAAAAACGCATACGCCCTTTTTGGCCAACCAAGCAAGCTTGCAAAGGAAATCTGCACTACAATGAAGTCTCACTTCCCCCCGGTCAAAAGGGCCATCTGAAAAAAGTGTAAAATCCAGAAAGGCAGGACAGGCCATGGAGAACTGGGAGCCTTGTTATGCTGACGGGCGGGATGTAAATAGCCAACAGACACTCGGGAGAAGTGTATGGTGTTTCCTGAAACATCTAAAAAACAAAGCAACAGAGCCTAGGGCACTTCCACTTATGGTCCTATAGCTTAGGGAAATTAAAATCAAAAGACACAGCCACCCCAAAGTTTGGAACGCCTCTGTTTACAAGAACCTCGTTTACAGTACAAGTTCAACATCGCAGAAAGTGAAAAATGGATAAAGAAGTTGTGGTATTTACTTACAAAGCAATATCACTCAGCAATGAAATCTATGTCATCAGGCCCTTAGCAGCACAATGAGTGGATTCAGGTATGATGATTCTAACTGAAATAAGTCACACAGAAAAAGAAACATCATAAGATATCAGTAATACACGGAATGTAAACTTGGCTACACAGGAACTGAATTACAGAACAGAACAGGGTCTCAAATTTAGAAAACCAACTTATGCTTGCTTAAGGGTAAAGGTGAGTTGGGGTGCTGCATAAAACCAGAGATTGAAATGAGCACAGATAAAGTTCCTTAAGCCAAATATGGAATAGACAAGAGCTACTCCTTGCTCAACGAAATGGACTCAACACCCCATATTAAGCGCCTAAGAATGTACCTGACTAGTAAGTATCTTAAAACCTATGGATTGCTATATCTCCAAAAGAGAATCAAGCGTGTGTCCAGGGGCATAAATGCAGCAGTGATAGGATTGGAGAGGTTCGGTGAGCAAACAAAGACCCTTTGAAGTCATATTGCATGGTACCCATTCCACGGGTCTCAACTCTCCAGGTTTCAGGGATTCTTCCTTCAGCTAAAACATGCATGTGGAACCTAGAGTATGATCAACCATGTGATCGGGAAACGTGTTCAAATATGTCTCAGTTCTCGTACCCTGGTACTGGGGTGCAACATTCCAGACGCTTTACTAACACCCTCCCGACTTGGAGAGTCAGTCCCTTTAACCTCCTGTTTGGCCCAGTTTGCAATTTCTGCGGAAGATGAACAGGAATAGCGAGAACCAATGAGAGACTAGCTGGAGGTGTCTGGACGGGCAAATTTAACTCTCATTTCCCACCAGGAAGAGGAATTAACCAAAGGCTCAGCGTGCCGTGCCGGAACCAGATTAGGGCCTGAAGCCATCCTGCGGTGTTGCGGCCAGCTCAAAAGAAAGCGAGTTGAAGAAAGGAGCTCAGGGGCACTGTAATTCACAAACCTGCAGACTTATAAATGACAGCTATCGTCCAAAAATATACTGAAGTAAGGCTGCCAAGAGGACTTGAAAGCGGGGCAGAATTGCAGGAAACCGATTTCAGGAGGTAGACTGGAATTGCATTGAAAGCATAGGAAAAGAGGCAGAACGTCCACAATGATGCACTTGGCCAAAAAGGGCGTATGCGTTTTTTCCTGAATATATTCAGGAAAAAACGCATACGCCCTTTTTGGCCAACCAAGCAAGCTTGCAAAGGAAATCTGCACTACAATGAAGTCTCACATCCCCCCGGTCAAAAGGGCCATCTGAAAAAAGTGTAAAATCCAGAAAGGCAGGACAGGCCATGGAGAACTGGGAGCCTTGTTATGCTGATGGGCGGGATGTAAATTGCCAGCAGACACTCGGGAGAAGTGTATGGTGTTTCCTGAAACATCTAAAAAACAAAGCAACAGAGCCTAGGGCACTTCCACTTATGGTCCTATAGCTTAGGGAAATTAAAATCAAAAAGACACAGCCACCCCAAACATTGGGACGCCTCTGTTTACAAGAACCTCGTTTACAGTACAAGTTCAACATCGCAGAAAGTGAAAAATGGATAAAGAAGTTGTGGTATTTACTTACAAAGCAATATCACTCAGCAATGAAATCTATGTCATCAGGCCCTTAGCAGCACAATGAGTGGATTCAGGTATGATGATTCTAACTGAAATAAGTCACACAGAAAAAGAAACATCATAAGATATCAGTAATACACGGAATGTAAACTTGGCTACACAGGAACTGAATTACAGAACAGAACAGGGTCTCAAATTTAGAAAACCAACTTATGCTTGCTTAAGGGGAAAGGTGAGTTGGTGTGCTGCATAAAACCAGAGATTGAAATGAGCACAGATAAAGTTCCTTAAGTCAAATATGGAATAGACAAGAGCTACTTCTTGCTCAACGAAATGGACTCAACACCCCATATTAAATGCCTAAGAATGTACCTGACTAGTAAGTATCTTAAAACCTATGGATTGCTACGTCTCCGAAAGGGAATCAAGCCTGTGTACAGGGGCATAAACGCAGCAGTGATAGGATTGGAGAGGTTCGGTAAGCAAATGAAGACACTTTGAAGTCATATTGCATGGTACCCATTCCACGGGTCTCAACTCTCCAGGTTTCAGGGATTCTTCCTTCAGCTAAAACATGCATGTGGAACCCAGAGTATGATCAACCATGTGATCGGGAGACTTGTTCCAAAATGTCTCAGTTCTCGTCCCCTGGTACTCAGGTGCAACATTCCAGACGCTTTACTAACACTCTCCCGACTTGGAGAGTCAGTGCCTTTAACCTCCTGTTTGGCCCAGTTTGCAATTTCTGCGGAAGATGAACAGGAATAGGGAGAACCAATGAGAGACTAGCTGGAGGTGTCTGGACGGGCAAATTTAACTCTCATTTCCCACCAGGAAGAGGAATTAACCAAAGGCTCAGCATGTCGTGCCGGGACCAGATTAGGGCCTGAAGCCATCCTGCGGTGTTGTGGCCAGCTCACAAGAAAGCGAGTTGAAGAAAGGAGCTCAGGGGCACTGTAATTCACAAACCTGCAGACTTATAAATGACAGCTATCGTCCAAAAATATACTGAAGTAAGGTTGCCAAGAGGACTTGAAAGCGGGGAAGAATTGCAGGAAACCGATTTCAGGAGGTAGACTGGAATTGCATTGAAAGCATAGGAAAGCAGGGAGAACGACCACAATGATGCACTTCGCCAAAAAGGGCGTATGCGTTTTTTCCTGACATACGCCCTTTTTGGCCAACCAAGCAAGCTTGCAAAGGAAATTTGCACTACAATGAAGTCTCACTTCCCCCCGGTCAAAAGGGCCATCTGAGAAAAGTGTAAAATCCAGAAAGGCAGGACAGGCCATGGAGAACTGGGAGCCTTGTTATGCTGATGGGCGGGATGTAAATTGCCACAGCCACTCGGGAGAAGTGTATGGTGTTTCCTGAAACATCTAAAAAACAAAGCAACAGAGCCTAGGGCACTTCCACTTATGGTCCTATAGCTTAGGGAAATTAAAATCAAAAAGACACAGCCACCCCACAGTTTGGGACAGCTCTGTTTACAAGAACCTCGTTTACGGTACAAGTTCAGTATCGCAGAAAGTGAAAAATGGATAAAGAAGTTGTGGTACTTATGTACAATGCAAAATCACTCAGCCATGAAATCTATGTCATCAGGCCCGTAGCAGCATAATGAGTGGATTCAGGTATGATGATTCTAACTGAAATATGTCACACAGAAAAAGAAACATCATAAGATATCACTAATACACGGAATGTGAACTTGGCTACACATGAACTGAATTACAAAACAGAACAGGGTCTCAAGTTTAGAAAACCAACTTATGCTTCCTTAAGGGGGAAAGTGAGTTGGGGTGCTGCATAAAACCAGAGTTTGAAATTAGCACAGATACCATTCAATAAGCCAAATATGTAATAGACAAGACCTACCCCTTGCTCAACAAAATGGACTCAACAATGAGGTATCACCTCACACCTGATAGAATGGGCATCATGAGAAAATCTACAAACAAAAATGCTGGAAAGGGTGTGGAGAAAAGGAACCCTCTTCCACTATTGTTGGGAATATAAATTGATACAGTCACTACGGAGAACAATATGGAGTTTCTTAAGAAACTAACAATAGAATTACCATATGATACAGCAATCCCAGTACTGGACATATACCCAGACAAAACCATAAATCAAAACGAGACATTCACCGCAATGTTCATTGCATCACTATTTACAATATCGAGGTAATGGAAGCAACCTAAATGCCCACAGACAGACGAATGCATAAAGCTGTGGTACATATATAAAATGGAATATTACTAAGCCATGAAAAGGAATGAAATTGGGTCATTTGTAGAGACGTCGATGGATCTAGAGACTGTCATACAGAGTGAAGTAAGTCAGAAAGAGAAAAACAAATCTTGTATATTCATGCATATATGTGGAACCTAGAAAAACTGTACAGATTAACCATTTTGCAAGGCATAAATAGAGCAACAGATGTAGACAACAAATGTATGGACAACAAGGGGGGAAAGCTGTTGGGGGGGTGGTGGTGGGAGGAGTTGAGAGACTGGGATTGGCATGTATACATTTATATGTATAAAATAGATAACCAATAAGAACCTGCTGTATAAAAATATAAAATAAAATTCAAAATTAAAAAGAAATAAAATTTAAAAAATAAAACAGAAAAAACAATTATTCCCTTCACATACATGTATTTATATGAATAAATTATTTCCATGCTTATATCTGTAAATACAAAAAAGAGGAATAAAATCTACCTTGAACCAAAAACGAAAAAGAGAAAAAAAAAACACAGAACCCACCAGTTCCACAGAGGAAAACCGTATCAGGGCACTTGCTCCAGTTGTAAACAATTCTGAAGTTGGCCAGTGGTGGGGAATCGTCTCCCATTCAGCCAGCAGCCCCCACGCAACAAGCGTCCTCATTGCAAAGCTGGGGCACCGTGCCGAGGCATCTGTGAGTAAACGGGAGGTGAGCCCCAGGCCAGTTGCTGCTGAACTATTCCCACCCGTCCCAGGTAAAACACCTGAATATATACAAGGACTTGAAAGCCTAGAGGAAGGGCCATAGAGCCACACGAGTGACAGCATGCCGGCCGACTTGGTGCCTGCAGGCCAGCCAGGATGGTCCTGGCCCTGGGTGCTCTTCTGGAAGATTTCCATTTCCCTGACTGAGATACCCGTCCTGTCCCTGCCCCCACTGCTTTTTTCCTTCCTCACCTCTGCCCAGGGAGAAATTCCAGCAGCAGGTATGGGTGACACATCCTCTTCTTTAGCAGGTGGCAGCCTGGCAACTGCTGCAGAAAGTCCAGCAGAGCCCCACTCACACTGGGCCACCCACAAAGCCGTGGCCTCTCACTCCCTCCCACCAGCCCAGCCCCGAGACTGCTGACAGGGCAGAGAAAATGGCGTCAGGCACGGCTGCAGGGGCTCTTGCTGCCTGGAGTGGTATTTATATTGATCTCAACCCAGGCACACCTGGGGAGGGCTGGCCCGCACGGTAAGGCTGCCCAGGTCAGCCAATCATCACCCCTCAGGGGCTCACAGTTGCAGAAAATGGAACTTGCTGAACCGGCCAGGTCCAAGGAACAGGTGTGGGCTCCTGAGAGTCAGGATAGACAAGGGGCTGCAGCTTTGGCTTGTTTTCTAATCATTTTATCTGGCCCATGAGTGGGAGACAACTTCAAGAAAACCCTCTCCTTATGAGAGGAACCCAGGAGTCAGGGAGAGGAGGGGTGGGTGGTGGTTGGAGACAGAGGCCTGGTGCCCCGGGTGCAGTGGAAGTCTCTGGAAGACCAGGTGGAGGGAGGCCGCACAGAGTGATGCCCAGGGTCACAGACCTGTCGCAGCTGCTGTTTGTTAGTTCAAGTCCTGCTCTGAGGTGCTCTGTGCCAGCTCTGAGCGACAGGTGAGCTGGGGGTGCTCTGCAATGAGGGCTATGTGCACGGTTCCTGTGTGCCCAGCCCTGCCATGGTACCTGCAAGGGTAGCTCTGTATCCTGGGAAGGGCCTGACCACGAGAGCCCCGTGGGCTGGGGTGGGGGTGGGGTACCTGCCCAGGTGAGCTCCATATTCTGGGATTGGTCTGACCACGAGAGCCCCATGGGCTGCTGGGGACCTGGTAAAGGATGTCAGGACAGTCAGTGAAGCCACCGAGGATATACCTCCAGTTGCTCCTAATTCCTACACCCTGCTGGTCATTCTACCAACCACCAGGACATGGTATTCTGTATTAGTCTTCAATGATGCCTTCTTTTGTATTCCATTAGTCCCAGAGTCACAAGAAATTTTGGCTTGTGAGTGGCAGGACTCAACATACAACTAAAACAATACTTCCGGGCCGTCTTGCCCCAAGGGTGCAAAAATTCCCACACCATCTTTGGGGAAAGCTTAGCTAAAGACCTAAAAGTTCTACCTCTGGAAAAGGAAACCCTCCTTCAGTACGCAGACGACATTCTGATCGCCAGCCCTACTAAGGAGGCCTCTGAACTACCAAGCCAATAAAGGATAGAAGTTGTCCAAGAAAAAGCTCAAATATCACAGACTGCGGTGACCTGCCTGGGCTTCATTCTCACAGAAGGTCGGAGAAGCCCATCTCAGGAAAGGGAAGAAACCATTTGCAGCCTTACCCCTTTCTAAAACTAGAAGACAGCTTAGGGGTTCCTGGGGAGGCCAGGGTTTGCTGCTTCTGGATCCCTAACTACAGTCTACTAGCTGGGCCTCTATATGAAACACTGAAAGGAAAAGATGATGATCCTTTTGAATAGAATCCAGAAGTGGCCTTTCAAGAATGGAAAGAGCAGTCAATTCAGACCCTTGCCCTGGAACTCCCTAATTTAGCTAAACCCTTTGACCTTTACATTCCCGGTGAAAGGTGAATCGCCATTGGAGAATTAGTGCAAAAACTGGGACCACTTGAAATGGAACAATGCAAGAATGCCATCCAGGTAGGATAAACTACGGTCACCAAGGGGCTTGGCCCACTGCCGCATCTGGCCAAGATACTGGCGGTATCTAAAAACCTGGAAATCAGCAGCCCAAAAGGCCACCTCCTTCCTAAGGGAAAAGGACCCCACGTGGTGATCCTAACCACCAACGATGCCCTGAAGTTGCAGGGTTCGCTCCGTGGGCACACCGACCTCGAGTGAGGAGGCCCTCCAACTCCAACATCCAGAGAGATAACCGGGGGCAACAGGGCACCATGACGACTCGTGTGAACATCACTTGACCTGGAGTTTCTCTCATAAAACAATAAGAGTGTGTCCCAAAAGAGTAGACTACTGCTTGCAGGACTTACTGCACCCAGAGGGGAGCTAATAATCTTGGTGGGGGAACCGTATATCACACTGTCACCATAGAAAAGCCTACAGACACCGTGATGATGGTGGCCAATAAGACTGGCTGGACTCCTGTTTACTTCAAAAGGCTGTTGACTCAGTGGTCATCATGGTCCTTGATCACCACTGACCCTGGACTGTCTGGGAGTTGAGCGGGCAGGGCTCTGACACCTGGTGCTGTTTGTACGTTAATTCAGGGGCCTAATTGAAGAAAGCGCAGACTACTGGTCAGAGCATCTAGGCTGGCAGAAATGGTCAGCCTAAGGTGGCCGAACAAATGTGGGGCGGGGTGAAACCGGCCCCCACAGCGTCTCTGCACATCTCTTTCCTGGACCCTTAAAGGTCATTAGAATCTATAACACTTCCAATGCTGGTGCTCAGGTGGACGAGCAGGGAGGCAGGGGGCCTGGGGACAATCAACGTCACCTGGAGGCTGCTGGGGAGAAGTTCTGACCCTCGCCCCCGGGTATTAGGGCTCCCAACTCAGCACTCAGCAGTTACAGAAGAAGTGTCTGCACCCTCAGCACTCCAAGAATGAGGAACGGGACAAAAGGCAGAGGAGGGGTTTGTCCCCAGCAAAGCCCATTAAAAATCCCTGGGAGATAAAAGTAGAATCTGGGCAATAAAGTCAAGTCTAACCTTTTTTATCCTTTGTGCTTTGTCTAATTTCACGTGCTCCTAGGGTCCCGCATGCAGAGGTTCCACACCCGGCACTTCAGACCAGATTTCCTAGTGCAGAATGGCTGGGTCGACACCTCAGCTCCTGGGGCCCAGTGCAGACTCCGCGATATAGAGCCTGAGCTGCAGCCAACCTGGCCCTCGAGAGCTCCGCCCCCTCCCTCCCACTGACTCTGACAGGATCTCTACACAGCAGCCCAGCCCACAGCCCACGGGGTAGTGCATGCTCTCACCTCTCCATTCTCTGATCAAAATATAAAGTTTCCTTTGCTTGTGAACCAAACTCAGTCTCGATCTGTTGGCCCCAATGACACTGGGCAGGGGGACACTTGTTGGGGTCCACTCTGGAGGATCAGTAACAGAAATTGAGACTATTGTAACCTCAATGAACAGATGTGTGAGCCAAACTGTAGTTAACATAGAACAGTGTATAAGGCTCGGGTAAAATAAAATGTTTCTAACACTTCCATTTGATATTTCCATCACTTTATTATAAGCAAGTTCAGTGAAAAGGTTTGTCTTATTTGTCAGGTCAATATTAGAGAAACGAAGTGATTTCTTTCCAAGGATGTACATCTAATAATCTTGGTTAAAGCTTCAATCTTGTTTTAAATGCTTTTCCATTGAAAATGATACCTCTCTTTCAGCTCCCCCATTTCTGAGAAGTATAAAATCTTATAATTTATTATTACCAAAGGGGAAAGGTGGGAGGAGGGATAAATTAACAGTTTGGGATTAACACATACACACTGCTATGTATAAAATAGATCATCAACAAGGAACTACTGTATAGCACAGGGAACTACACTCAACATTTTGCAATAACCTATAAGGGGAAATAATCTGAAAAAGAATAGATATTTTTATTGACATCATCTATCAATGACAGTTAAAGTGTAACCTAAGGGAAGCTGGTGGTGAGTGCTTCTGACCCTGAAGACTTCAATCATCTAAAGTTTGGACTCTGCCTACTTCCCAAGGCCCTTAATGAACATATGTGTAGCCGTAGCTTAAAAAATTCCCCAGTTTGGGTTTCGGGGAGACACTGATTTTGAAAAAGCCCTGGTGTTCTCCTTACATGAATGGGACTCTTCCTACTGCTAAAACATGTCTGTCACACCCAGAGGATGGTATACCGTCTGATCGGGAAGAGTTTGGAAAAGGCATCTCCTCTCCTCATCTCCTGGTGCTCGGGTTCACCCCTCCAGCGTCTTTACTAACAGTCTCCCCACTTGGAGATGTCAGCACTGTCAACATCCTGTTGCGTACAGTTTGGAATTTGTCCAGAGGATGAAGCGGAAGGATGAGGAACAATGAGAGACAAGTCCTAGGTGTTCAGACAGGCACATGTCACTCTAATTTCCAATCAGGAAGACGAATTGACCAAAGGCTAGGGTTGCCCATGGAAACAGTATAGGGCTTGAGGAAATCCCGCTGCTTTGTGGCCAGTTCCCATAAACACAAGTTGAACAATGGAACTCAGGGGCAGTAAAATTCACAAAACTGCAGAGTTGAAAATATCCATCACTGAAAAATGTCTTGAGGAAAGTCAGAGAAAAGGACTTGTAAGCAAGGGAGAATGGCAGGAAAGGGATTTGAGGAGGTAGAAAGGACTCGCCATTAAGCACAAGAAAAGGAGCTGAACATTGCCAACATTGCAGTTGGCCAAAAAGGGTGTATGCGTTTTTTTCTGTATATATTCAAGAAAAGGGCATACACTTTTTTAGCCAACCAAACAGGTGGGCACTGGAAGTCAATACTACAAAAGATATCACTTCGCATCAGTCAGAAGAGCCATCCTCATAAAGCGTAAACAACAGAAATGCAGGACAGGGCAAGGAGAAGAGGGAGCCCTGTGAGACTTATAGTGGAAATGTATATTGCCAACGGCCATTCTGGAGAAGTGTATTGTGTTTACTAAAGCATCTAAAAAATGAGCTACAGAGCATAGGGCACTTGCACTCATGGGCGTATATCTTGAGAAAAACAAAAATCGAGAGGACACAGGCACCCCAATGTTTACCCCCTCTCTGTTTAAAAGATCCTCAACTAGGATATAACTTAAATGTCTCTGGAGGGAAAAAATGGGTAGAGATGTGGTACTTAGGTAGAGTGGAATATTATTCAGCCTGGAAATCAATGAAATATGGCCAGTTGTAACAACTCCGGAGGAGTTACGTATGATCTTTCTAAGTGACATAATTCAAAAAGAAAAAGACACATATCATAAGATATCACTTAAAGGTGGAATCCAAAATGGCTACACATGAAATAAATTACAAAACAAAAACATAGTCAAATATGTAGAAAACACGCATAAGGCTGCTAAACGGGAAAGGTGGGGAGGGGTGAGGCATCACCCAGGAGGTTGAAATTAGCAAAGATACCATTCCAAATACCAAACTGATAATCAACAAGGCCTACACGGTAGCTAAAAGAACTGCACTCAGCACACTCAAGTCACCGGAAAAGAATATATACGACTGGTAAGAATCTGAAAAAGAATTTACTGATGTCTCTCTGTACGTGAATCAAGTGGATGTACAGCAGCAAGAAACAGAGCTTTGAAAATCAGCTGTAACCAATATAGTAATAAATTGAAAAAAATAAACGACAGAGAGACAGAGAAAACCTCTTACAACTTTTCCTCAGGGCCGGTGATGCAACATGGATTGAACACATCTAGACCCACAGCAGGATGAGACATAAGGCTGGAAACTGTTTGCGCTAAGAGAAATGTGAGGTTGGGTGAGGAAATGCACACCCTTTAAAGTAATACTACCTGGTACCCATTCAATGGGTCCCAAATATGCAGGTTCAAGGGATCTTCCTACAGCTAAAACATGCATGGAAAACCCAGAGGACTGTACACCATGTGATCGGGAGATGTGTCTAAAATGCAGCTCATTTATCCTCTCCTGGTGCTCCTGTTCACCATTCCAGCCACGTTACTTAGAATCTCCCCACTTGGAGAATCAGCACATTTCAACTTCTGTTTCACACATTTTGCAAATTGTGAGGAGGATGAACGGGGAACCAATGAGAGAATAGTTGTAGGGGTTTGGACGGGCACATATCACTCTAATTTCCCATTAAGAATAAGAATTGAAAAAAGGCTCAGCCCGCCTCGCCCGAGCCAAAATAGGGCCTGAAGCAATCCTGCGGGTTTGAGGCCAGCTCACAAAAGAGCAACTTAAAAAATGGAGCTCAGGGTCACTGCAATTCACAAACCTGCAGAGTTATAAATGAAAACTAACGTCCAAAAATATGTTGAGGTAAGGCAAAGAAGAGGATCTGAATGCAAGACAGAATTGCAAGAAACAGATTTCAAGAGATAGATTGGACTCGTCTTTAAAGCACATGAAAAGCGGCAGAATTTCGACAATGATGCAGTTGGCCCAAAAGGGCGTATGCGTTTTTTCCTGATTATATCCAGGAAAAAACGCATACGCACTTTATGGGCAACGAAGCAAGCAAGCAATGCAAATGTGCACAACAAAGAAGTCTCATTTCCCACTGGTCAAAAGGGCCATCCTAAAAAATTGTAAAAACCAGAAATGCAGGACAGGCCATGGAGAACAGGGAGCCTTTATACGCTGATGGGCAGTGTGTGAACTGCCGAGAGCCACTCTGGAGAAGTGTATGGTGGTTCCTAAATCATCTAAAAAACAGAGCTACAGAGCATAGGACACTTCCAATCATGGGAGTATATCTAGGGAAATCTAAAAATTAACAAGACACAAGCACACCACAGTTTAGGGCTACTCTGTTTACAAGAACCTCAACTTCAGTATACCTTAAATATCCCAGGAAAGAGAACAATGGATAAAGAAGATGTGGTACTTATGTACAATGGAATATCTCTTCACCATGAAATCAATGTAATAAGGCTAGTAGAAGGATAAAGAGTGGATTTAGGTCCGATAATACTACTTGAAATAAGTCAAACAGAAAAAGAAACATATCATAAGATATCACTTATAGAGGGAGGGTAAATATGGCTGCACAAGAAATGAATTACAGAACAGAACAGTGTCTCACATTTAGAAAACACACTTATTTCAGCTTAAGGGGAAAGGAGAGGTGGGGTGATGCATAAAACCAGAGTTTGAAATTAGCACAGATACCGTTCAATAAACCAAATAGATATTAGACAAGATCTACACCTTGCTCAATGAACTGGCCTCAACACACCCTATACACCGCAGAGAAATATATCTGAGTAATAAGAATCTTAAAACCCATGTATTGATATATCTCCATAAGGGAATCAAGTGTGTGCAGAGTGGCACAAACACAGCAGTGAAAATGAGCTAAACCCCATTATAGAAATAAATTTTAAAAACAAAACGCAGAAACAATGAAAGAGAGAAAAATTCTTACAAAATTCGCTCAGGGGCTGTGATGCAACCTGGATTGACCACATATAAACCCACAGCTGGATAAGACATAAGGCTGGACACTTGGGGCTGAGAGGATTGATGAGCTTTGGTGAGCAACTGCCAAAAGTTTAATGCAATACTTCATGCTACTCATTCCAAGGGTCCCAACACTCCAGGTTGAAGGGAATCTTCCTACAGCTAAACCATGCTTGGGAAACCCAGCGACTGGTATACCATATGATCGGGAAAGGTTTCTAAAACGCACCTCATTTTTCCTCTCCTGGGGCTCCGGATCGACATTCCAGCCGCTTTACCAAAAATATCCCCACATGGAGAGTCAATGCCTTTAAGTTCTGGTATCGCACAGTCTGCAGTTAGTGCGGAGGATGAATGGGAATAGGGGGAACCAGTGAGAAACTAGCTGTAGCGGTTTCAATGGGCACATGTCACTCTAAATTCACATCAGTAAGAAGAATAAACCAAAGGCACAGCAAGGTGCCCCAGAAGAAGAATAGGGCCTGAAGGAATCCTGTGGTTATGAGGCAAGATCACAAAAATAAGAGCTGAAAAATGGAGCTAAGGGCCACTGCAATTCAAAAACCTGCAGAGTTATAAAGGCCAACTATTTTCAAAAAATATATTGAGGTAAGGCTATGAAGAGGCACTGAAAGCAAGGCAGAATTGCAGGAAAACGATTTCAGGAGGTAGACAGGAATTGCATTTAAAGCATAGGAAAAGAGGCAGAACGTCCACAATGATGCACTTGGCCAAAAAGGGCGTATGCGTTTTTTCCTGAATATATTCAGGAAAAAACGCATACGCCCTTTTTGGCCAACCAAGCAAGCTTGCAAAGGAAATCTGCACTACAATGAAGTCTCACTTCTCCCCGGTCAAAAGGGCCATCTGAAAAAAGTGTAAAATCCAGAAAGGCAGGACAGGCCATGGAGAACTGGGAGCCTTGTTATGCTGATGGGCGGGATGTGTATGGTGTTTCCTGAAACATCTAAAAAACAAAGCAACAGAGCCTAGGGCACTTCCACTTATGGTCCTATAGCTTAGGGAAATTAAAATCAAAAAGACACAGCCACCCCAAAATTTGGGACGCCTCTGTTTACAAGAACCTCGTTAACCGTACAAGTTCAATATCACAGAAAGTGAAAAATGGATAAAGAACTTGTGGTACTTACGTACAATGCAGTATCACTCAGCAATGAAATCTATGTCATCAGGCCCGCAGCAGCATAATGAGTGGATACAGGTACGATGATTCTAACTGAAATAAGACACACAGAAAAAGAAACATCATAAGATATCAGTAATACACGGAATGTAAACTTGGCTACACAGGAACTGAATTACAGAACAGAACAGGGTCTCAAATTTAGAAAACCAACTTATGCTTGCTTAAGGGGAAAGGTGAGTTGGGGTGCTGCATAAAACCAGAGATTGAAATGAGCACAGATAAAGTTCCTTAAGCCAAATATGGAATAGACAAGAGCTACTCCTTGCTCAACGAAATGGACTCAACACCGCATATTAAACGCCTAAGAATGTACCTGACTAGTAAGTATCTTAAAACCTATGGATTGCTATGTCTCCGAAAGAGAATCAAGCATGTGTACAGGGGCATAAACGCAGCAGTGATAGGATTGGAGAGGTTCGGTGAGCAAATGAAGACCCTTTGAAGTCATATTGCATGGTACCCATTCCACGGGTTTCAACTACCCAGGTTTAAGGTATTCTTCCTTCAGCTAAAACATGCATGTGGAACCTAGAGTATGATCAACCATGTGATCGGGAGACGTGTTCAAATATGTCTCAGTTTTCGTACCCTGGTACTCGGGTGCAACATTCCAGACGCTTTACTAACACCCTCCCGACTTGGAGAGTCAGTCCCTTTAACCTCCTGTTTGGCCCAGTTTGCAATTTCTGCGGAAGATGAACAGGAATAGCGAGAACCAATGAGAGACTAGCTGGAGGTGTCTGGACGGGCAAATTTAACTCTCATTTCCCACCAGGAAGAGGAATTAACCAAAGGCTCAGCGTGCCGTGCCGGAACCAGATTAGGGCCTGAAGCCATCCTGCGGTGTTGCGGCCAGCTCAAAAGAAAGCGAGTTGAAGAAAGGAGCTCAGGGGCACTGTAATTCACAAACCTGCAGAGTTATAAATGACAGCTATCGTCCAAAAATATACTGAAGTAAGGCTGCCAAGAGGACTTGAAAGCGGGGCAGAATTGCAGGAAACCGATTTCAGGAGGTAGACTGGAATTGCAGTGAAAGCATAGGAAAAGAGGCAGAACGTCCACAATGATGCACTTGGCCAAAAAGGGCGTATGCGTTTTTTCCTGAATATATTCAGGAAAAAACGCATACGCCCTTTTTGGCCAACCAAGCAAGCTTGCAAAGGAAATCTGCACTACAATGAAGTCTCACTTCCCCCCGGTCAAAAGGGCCATCTGAAAAAAGTGTAAAATCCAGAAAGGCAGGACAGGCCATGGAGAACTGGGAGCCTTGTTATGCTGATGGGCGGGATGTAAATTGCCAACAGACACTCGGGAGAAGTGTATGGTGTTTCCTGAAACATCTAAAAAACAAAGCAACAGAGCCTAGGGCACTTCCACTTATGGTCCTATAGCTTAGGGAAATTAAAATCAAAAAGACACAGCCACCCCAAAGTTTGGGACGCCTCTGTTTACAAGAACCTCGTTTACCGTACAAGTTCAACATCGCAGAAAGTGAAAAATGGATAAAGAAGTTGTGGTATTTACTTACAAAGCAATATCACTCAGCAATGAAATCTATGTCATCAGGCCCTTAGCAGCACAATGAGTGGATTTAGGTATGATGATTCTAACTGAAATAAGTCACACAGAAAAAGAAACATCATAAGATATCAGTAATACACGGAATGTAAACTTGGCTACACAAGAACTGAATTACAGAACAGAACAGGGTCTCAAATTTAGAAAACCAACTTATGCTTGCTTAAGGAGAAAGGTGAGTTGGGGTGCTGCATAAAACCAGAGATTGAAATGAGCACAGATAAAGTTCCTTAAGCCAAATATGGAATAGACAAGAGCTACTCCTTGCTCAACGAAATGGACTCAACACCGCATATTAAATGCCTAAGAATGTACCTGACTAGTAAGTATCTTAAAACCTATGGATTGCTATGTCTCCGAAAGAGAATCAAGCATGTGTACAGGGGCATAAACGCAGCAGTGATAGGATTGGAGAGGTTCGGTGAGCAAATGAAGACCCTTTGAAGTCATATTGCATGGTACCCATTCCACGGGTTTCAACTACCCAGGTTTAAGGTATTCTTCCTTCAGCTAAAACATGCATGTGGAACCTAGAGTATGATCAACCATGTGATCGGGAGACGTGTTCAAATATGTCTCAGTTTTCGTACCCTGGTACTCGGGTGCAACATTCCAGACGTTTTACTAACACCCTCCCGACTTGGAGAGTCAGTCCCTTTAACCTCCTGTTTGGCCCAGTTTGCAATTTCTGCGGAAGATGAACAGGAATAGCGAGAACCAATGAGAGACTAGCTGGAAGGTGTCTGGACGGGCAAATTTAACTCTCATTTCCCACCAGGAAGAGGAATTAACCAAAGGCTCAGCGTGCCGTGCCGGAACCAGATTAGGGCCTGAAGCCATCCTGCGGTGTTGCGGCCAGCTCAAAAGAAAGCGAGTTGAAGAAAGGAGCTCAGGGGCACTGTAATTCACAAACCTGCAGAGTTATAAATGACAGCTATCGTCCAAAAATATACTGAAGTAAGGCTGCCAAGAGGACTTGAAAGCGGGGCAGAATTGCAGGAAACCGATTTCAGGAGGCAGACTGGAATTGCATTGAAAGCATAGGAAAAGAGGCAGAACGTCCACCATGATGCACTTGGCCAAAAAGGGCGTATGCGTTTTTTCCTGAATATATTCAGGAAAAAACGCATACGCCCTTTTTGGCCAACCAAGCAAGCTTGCAAAGGAAATCTGCACTACAATGAAGTCTCACTTCCCCCCGGTCAAAAGGGCCATCTGAAAAAAGTGTAAAATCCAGAAAGGCAGGACAGGCCATGGAGAACTGGGAGCCTTGTTATGCTGATGGGCGGGATGTAAATTGCCAACAGACACTCGGGAGAAGTGTATGGTGTTTCCTGAAACATCTAAAAAACAAAGCAACAGAGCCTAGGGCACTTCCACTTATGGTCCTATAGCTTAGGGAAATTAAAATCAAAAAGACACAGCCACCCCAAAGTTTGGGACGCCTCTGTTTACAAGAACCTCGTTTACCGTACAAGTTCAACATCGCAGAAAGTGAAAAATGGATAAAGAAGTTGTGGTATTTACTTACAAAGCAATATCACTCAGCAATGAAATCTATGTCATCAGGCCCTTAGCAGCACAATGAGTGGATTCAGGTATGATGATTCTAACTGAAATAAGTCACACAGAAAAAGAAACATCATAAGATATCAGTAATACACGGAATGTAAACTTGGCTACACAGGAACTGAATTACAGAACAGAACAGGGTCTCAAATTTAGAAAACCAACTTATGCTTGCTTAAGGGGAAAGGTGAGTTGGGGTGCTGCATAAAACCAGAGATTGAAATGAGCACAGATAAAGTTCCTTAAGCCAAATATGGAATAGACAAGAGCTACTCCTTGCTCAACGAAATGGACTCAACACCGCATATTAAACGCCTAAGAATGTACCTGACTAGTAAGTATCTTAAAACCTATGGATTGCTATGTCTCCGAAAGAGAATCAAGCATGTGTACAGGGGCATAAACGCAGCAGTGATAGGATTGGAGAGGTTCGGTGAGCAAATGAAGACCCTTTGAAGTCATATTGCATGGTACCCATTCCACGGGTTTCAACTACCCAGGTTTAAGGTATTCTTCCTTCAGGTAAAACATGCATGTGGAACCTAGAGTATGATCAACCATGTGATCGGGAGACGTGTTCAAATATGTCTCAGTTTTCGTACCCTGGTACTCGGGTGCAACATTCCAGACGCTTTACTAACACCCTCCCGACTTGGAGAGTCAGTCCCTTTAATCTCCTGTTTGGCCCAGTTTGCAATTTCTGCGGAAGATGAACAGGAATAGCGAGAACCAATGAGAGACTAGCTGGAGGTGTCTGGACGGGCAAATTTAACTCTCATTTCCCACCAGGAAGAGGAATTAACCAAAGGCTCAGCGTGCCGTGCCGGAACCAGATTAGGGCCTGAAGCCATCCTGCGGTGTTGCGGCCAGCTCAAAAGAAAGCGAGTTGAAGAAAGGAGCTCAGGGGCACTGTAATTCACAAACCTGCAGAGTTATAAATGACAGCTATCGTCCAAAAATATACTGAAGTAAGGCTGCCAAGAGGACTTGAAAGCGGGGCAGAATTGCAGGAAACCGATTTCAGGAGGTAGACTGGAATTGCAGTGAAAGCATAGGAAAAGAGGCAGAACGTCCACAATGATGCACTTGGCCAAAAAGGGCGTATGCGTTTTTTCCTGAATATATTCAGGAAAAAACGCATACGCCCTTTTTGGGCAACCAAGCAAGCTTGCAAAGGAAATCTGCACTACAATGAAGTCTCACTTCCCCCCGGTCAAAAGGGCCATCTGAAAAAAGTGTAAAATCCAGAAAGGCAGGACAGGCCATGGAGAACTGGGAGCCTTGTTATGCTGATGGGCGGGATGTAAATTGCCAACAGACACTCGGGAGAAGTGTATGGTGTTTCCTGAAACATCTAAAAAACAAAGCAACAGAGCCTAGGGCACTTCCACTTATGGTCCTATAGCTTAGGGAAATTAAAATCAAAAAGACACAGCCACCCCAAAGTTTGGGACGCCTCTGTTTACAAGAACCTCGTTTACCGTACAAGTTCAACATCGCAGAAAGTGAAAAATGGATAAAGAAGTTGTGGTATTTACTTACAAAGCAATATCACTCAGCAATGAAATCTATGTCATCAGGCCCTTAGCAGCACAATGAGTGGATTTAGGTATGATGATTCTAACTGAAATAAGTCACACAGAAAAAGAAACATCATAAGATATCAGTAATACACGGAATGTAAACTTGGCTACACAAGAACTGAATTACAGAACAGAACAGGGTCTCAAATTTAGAAAACCAACTTATGCTTGCTTAAGGGGAAAGGTGAGTTGGGGTGCTGCATAAAACCAGAGATTGAAATGAGCACAGATAAAGTTCCTTAAGCCAAATATGGAATAGACAAGAGCTACTCCTTGCTCAACGAAATGGACTCAACACCGCATATTAAATGCCTAAGAATGTACCTGACTAGTAAGTATCTTAAAACCTATGGATTGCTATGTCTCCGAAAGAGAATCAAGCATGTGTACAGGGGCATAAACGCAGCAGTGATAGGATTGGAGAGGTTCGGTGAGCAAATGAAGACCCTTTGAAGTCATATTGCATGGTACCCATTCCACGGGTTTCAACTACCCAGGTTTAAGGTATTCTTCCTTCAGCTAAAACATGCATGTGGAACCTAGAGTATGATCAACCATGTGATCGGGAGACGTGTTCAAATATGTCTCAGTTTTCGTACCCTGGTACTCGGGTGCAACATTCCAGACGTTTTACTAACACCCTCCCGACTTGGAGAGTCAGTCCCTTTAACCTCCTGTTTGGCCCAGTTTGCAATTTCTGCGGAAGATGAACAGGAATAGCGAGAACCAATGAGAGACTAGCTGGAAGGTGTCTGGACGGGCAAATTTAACTCTCATTTCCCACCAGGAAGAGGAATTAACCAAAGGCTCAGCGTGCCGTGCCGGAACCAGATTAGGGCCTGAAGCCATCCTGCGGTGTTGCGGCCAGCTCAAAAGAAAGCGAGTTGAAGAAAGGAGCTCAGGGGCACTGTAATTCACAAACCTGCAGAGTTATAAATGACAGCTATCGTCCAAAAATATACTGAAGTAAGGCTGCCAAGAGGACTTGAAAGTGGGGCAGAATTGCAGGAAACCGATTTCAGGAGGCAGACTGGAATTGCATTGAAAGCATAGGAAAAGAGGCAGAACGTCCACCATGATGCACTTGGCCAAAAAGGGCGTATGCGTTTTTTCCTGAATATATTCAGGAAAAAACGCATACGCCCTTTTTGGCCAACCAAGCAAGCTTGCAAAGGAAATCTGCACTACAATGAAGTCTCACTTCCCCCCGGTCAAAAGGGCCATCTGAAAAAAGTGTAAAATCCAGAAAGGCAGGACAGGCCATGGAGAACTGGGAGCCTTGTTATGCTGATGGGCGGGATGTAAATTGCCAACAGACACTCGGGAGAAGTGTATGGTGTTTCCTGAAACATCTAAAAAACAAAGCAACAGAGCCTAGGGCACTTCCACTTATGGTCCTATAGCTTAGGGAAATTAAAATCAAAAAGACACAGCCACCCCAAAGTTTGGGACGCCTCTGTTTACAAGAACCTCGTTTAGCGTACAAGTTCAACATCGCAGAAAGTGAAAAATGGATAAAGAAGTTGTGGTATTTACTTACAAAGCAATATCACTCAGCAATGAAATCTATGTCATCAGGCCCTTAGCAGCACAATGAGTGGATTCAGGTATGATGATTCTAACTGAAATAAGTCACACAGAAAAAGAAACATCATAAGATATCAGTAATACACGGAATGTAAACTTGGCTACACAAGAACTGAATTACAGAACAGAACAGGGTCTCAAATTTAGAAAACCAACTTATGCTTGCTTAAGGGGAAAGGTGAGTTGGGGTGCTGCATAAAACCAGAGATTGAAATGAGCACAGATAAAGTTCCTTAAGCCAAATATGGAATAGACAAGAGCTACTCCTTGCTCAACGAAATGGACTCAACACCGCATATTAAATGCCTAAGAATGTACCTGACTAGTAAGTATCTTAAAACCTATGGATTGCTATGTCTCCGAAAGAGAATCAAGCATGTGTACAGGGGCATAAACGCAGCAGTGATAGGATTGGAGAGGTTCGGTGAGCAAATGAAGACCCTTTGAAGTCATATTGCATGGTACCCATTCCACGGGTTTCAACTACCCAGGTTTAAGGTATTCTTCCTTCAGCTAAAACATGCATGTGGAACCTAGAGTATGATCAACCATGTGATCGGGAGACGTGTTCAAATATGTCTCAGTTTTCGTACCCTGGTACTCGGGTGCAACATTCCAGACGCTTTACTAACACCCTCCCGACTTGGAGAGTCAGTCCCTTTAACCTCCTGTTTGGCCCAGTTTGCAATTTCTGCGGAAGATGAACAGGAATAGCGAGAACCAATGAGAGACTAGCTGGAGGTGTCTGGACGGGCAAATTTAACTCTCATTTCCCACCAGGAAGAGGAATTAACCAAAGGCTCAGCGTGCCGTGCCGGAACCAGATTAGGGCCTGAAGCCATCCTGCGGTGTTGCGGCCAGCTCAAAAGAAAGCGAGTTGAAGAAAGGAGCTCAGGGGCACTGTAATTCACAAACCTGCAGAGTTATAAATGACAGCTATCGTCCAAAAATATACTGAAGTAAGGCTGCCAAGAGGACTTGAAAGCGGGGCAGAATTGCAGGAAACCGATTTCAGGAGGTAGACTGGAATTGCATTGAAAGCATAGGAAAAGAGGCAGAACGTCCACAATGATGCACTTGGCCAAAAAGGGCGTATGCGTTTTTTCCTGAATATATTCAGGAAAAAACGCATACGCCCTTTTTGGCCAACCAAGCAAGCTTGCAAAGGAAATCTGCACTACAATGAAGTCTCACTTCCCCCCGGTCAAAAGGGCCATCTGAAAAAAGTGTAAAATCCAGAAAGGCAGGACAGGCCATGGAGAACTGGGAGCCTTGTTATGCTGATGGGCGGGATGTAAATTGCCAACAGACACTCGGGAGAAGTGTATGGTGTTTCCTGAAACATCTAAAAAACAAAGCAACAGAGCCTAGGGCACTTCCACTTATGGTCCTATAGCTTAGGGAAATTAAAATCAAAAAGACACAGCCACCCCAAAGTTTGGGACGCCTCTGTTTACAAGAACCTCGTTTACAGTACAAGTTCAACATCGCAGAAAGTGAAAAATGGATAAAGAAGTTGTGGTATTTACTTACAAAGCAATATCACTCAGCAATGACATCTATGTCATCAGGCCCTTAGCAGCACAATGAGTGGATTCAGGTATGATGATTCTAACTGAAATAAGTCACACAGAAAAAGAAACATCATAAGATATCAGTAATACACGGAATGTAAACTTGGCTACACAGGAACTGAATTACAGAACAGAACAGGGTCTCAAATTTAGAAAACCAACTTATGCTTGCTTAAGGGTAAAGGTGAGTTGGGGTGCTGCATAAAACCAGAGATTGAAATGAGCACAGATAAAGTTCCTTAAGCCAAATATGGAATAGACAAGAGCTACTCCTTGCTCAACGAAATGGACTCAACACCGCATATTAAATGCCTAAGAATGTACCTGACTAGTAAGTATCTTAAAACCTATGGATTGCTATGTCTCCGAAAGAGAATCAAGCATGTGTACAGGGGCATAAACGCAGCAGTGATAGGATTGGAGAGGTTCGGTGAGCAAATGAAGACCCTTTGAAGTCATATTGCATGGTACCCATTCCACGGGTTTCAACTACCCAGGTTTAAGGTATTCTTCCTTCAGCTAAAACATGCATGTGGAACCTAGAGTATGATCAACCATGTGATCGGGAGACGTGTTCAAATATGTCTCAGTTTTCGTACCCTGGTACTCGGGTGCAACATTCCAGACGTTTTACTAACACCCTCCCGACTTGGAGAGTCAGTCCCTTTAACCTCCTGTTTGGCCCAGTTTGCAATTTCTGCGGAAGATGAACAGGAATAGCGAGAACCAATGAGAGACTAGCTGGAAGGTGTCTGGACGGGCAAATTTAACTCTCATTTCCCACCAGGAAGAGGAATTAACCAAAGGCTCAGCGTGCCGTGCCGGAACCAGATTAGGGCCTGAAGCCATCCTGCGGTGTTGCGGCCAGCTCAAAAGAAAGCGAGTTGAAGAAAGGAGCTCAGGGGCACTGTAATTCACAAACCTGCAGAGTTATAAATGACAGCTATCGTCCAAAAATATACTGAAGTAAGGCTGCCAAGAGGACTTGAAAGTGGGGCAGAATTGCAGGAAACCGATTTCAGGAGGCAGACTGGAATTGCATTGAAAGCATAGGAAAAGAGGCAGAACGTCCACCATGATGCACTTGGCCAAAAAGGGCGTATGCGTTTTTTCCTGAATATATTCAGGAAAAAACGCATACGCCCTTTTTGGCCAACCAAGCAAGCTTGCAAAGGAAATCTGCACTACAATGAAGTCTCACTTCCCCCCGGTCAAAAGGGCCATCTGAAAAAAGTGTAAAATCCAGAAAGGCAGGACAGGCCATGGAGAACTGGGAGCCTTGTTATGCTGATGGGCGGGATGTAAATTGCCAACAGACACTCGGGAGAAGTGTATGGTGTTTCCTGAAACATCTAAAAAACAAAGCAACAGAGCCTAGGGCACTTCCACTTATGGTCCTATAGCTTAGGGAAATTAAAATCAAAAAGACACAGCCACCCCAAAGTTTGGGACGCCTCTGTTTACAAGAACCTCGTTTAGCGTACAAGTTCAACATCGCAGAAAGTGAAAAATGGATAAAGAAGTTGTGGTATTTACTTACAAAGCAATATCACTCAGCAATGAAATCTATGTCATCAGGCCCTTAGCAGCACAATGAGTGGATTCAGGTATGATGATTCTAACTGAAATAAGTCACACAGAAAAAGAAACATCATAAGATATCAGTAATACACGGAATGTAAACTTGGCTACACAAGAACTGAATTACAGAACAGAACAGGGTCTCAAATTTAGAAAACCAACTTATGCTTGCTTAAGGGGAAAGGTGAGTTGGGGTGCTGCATAAAACCAGAGATTGAAATGAGCACAGATAAAGTTCCTTAAGCCAAATATGGAATAGACAAGAGCTACTCCTTGCTCAACGAAATGGACTCAACACCGCATATTAAATGCCTAAGAATGTACCTGACTAGTAAGTATCTTAAAACCTATGGATTGCTATGTCTCCGAAAGAGAATCAAGCATGTGTACAGGGGCATAAACGCAGCAGTGATAGGATTGGAGAGGTTCGGTGAGCAAATGAAGACCCTTTGAAGTCATATTGCATGGTACCCATTCCACGGGTTTCAACTACCCAGGTTTAAGGTATTCTTCCTTCAGCTAAAACATGCATGTGGAACCTAGAGTATGATCAACCATGTGATCGGGAGACGTGTTCAAATATGTCTCAGTTTTCGTACCCTGGTACTCGGGTGCAACATTCCAGACGCTTTACTAACACCCTCCCGACTTGGAGAGTCAGTCCCTTTAACCTCCTGTTTGGCCCAGTTTGCAATTTCTGCGGAAGATGAACAGGAATAGCGAGAACCAATGAGAGACTAGCTGGAGGTGTCTGGACGGGCAAATTTAACTCTCATTTCCCACCAGGAAGAGGAATTAACCAAAGGCTCAGCGTGCCGTGCCGGAACCAGATTAGGGCCTGAAGCCATCCTGCGGTGTTGCGGCCAGCTCAAAAGAAAGCGAGTTGAAGAAAGGAGCTCAGGGGCACTGTAATTCACAAACCTGCAGAGTTATAAATGACAGCTATCGTCCAAAAATATACTGAAGTAAGGCTGCCAAGAGGACTTGAAAGCGGGGCAGAATTGCAGGAAACCGATTTCAGGAGGTAGACTGGAATTGCATTGAAAGCATAGGAAAAGAGGCAGAACGTCCACAATGATGCACTTGGCCAAAAAGGGCGTATGCGTTTTTTCCTGAATATATTCAGGAAAAAACGCATACGCCCTTTTTGGCCAACCAAGCAAGCTTGCAAAGGAAATCTGCACTACAATGAAGTCTCACTTCCCCCCGGTCAAAAGGGCCATCTGAAAAAAGTGTAAAATCCAGAAAGGCAGGACAGGCCATGGAGAACTGGGAGCCTTGTTATGCTGATGGGCGGGATGTAAATTGCCAACAGACACTCGGGAGAAGTGTATGGTGTTTCCTGAAACATCTAAAAAACAAAGCAACAGAGCCTAGGGCACTTCCACTTATGGTCCTATAGCTTAGGGAAATTAAAATCAAAAAGACACAGCCACCCCAAAGTTTGGGACGCCTCTGTTTACAAGAACCTCGTTTACAGTACAAGTTCAACATCGCAGAAAGTGAAAAATGGATAAAGAAGTTGTGGTATTTACTTACAAAGCAATATCACTCAGCAATGACATCTATGTCATCAGGCCCTTAGCAGCACAATGAGTGGATTCAGGTATGATGATTCTAACTGAAATAAGTCACACAGAAAAAGAAACATCATAAGATATCAGTAATACACGGAATGTAAACTTGGCTACACAGGAACTGAATTACAGAACAGAACAGGGTCTCAAATTTAGAAAACCAACTTATGCTTGCTTAAGGGTAAAGGTGAGTTGGGGTGCTGCATAAAACCAGAGATTGAAATGAGCACAGATAAAGTTCCTTAAGCCAAATATGGAATAGACAAGAGCTACTCCTTGCTCAACGAAATGGACTCAACACCGCATATTAAACGCCTAAGAATGTACCTGACTAGTAAGTATCTTAAAACCTATGGATTGCTATGTCTCCGAAAGAGAATCAAGCATGTGTACAGGGGCATAAACGCAGCAGTGATAGGATTGGAGAGGTTCGGTGAGCAAATGAAGACCCTTTGAAGTCATATTGCATGGTACCCATTCCACGGGTTTCAACTACCCAGGTTTAAGGTATTCTTCCTTCAGGTAAAACATGCATGTGGAACCTAGAGTATGATCAACCATGTGATCGGGAGACGTGTTCAAATATGTCTCAGTTTTCGTACCCTGGTACTCGGGTGCAACATTCCAGACGCTTTACTAACACCCTCCCGACTTGGAGAGTCAGTCCCTTTAACCTCCTGTTTGGCCCAGTTTGCAATTTCTGCGGAAGATGAACAGGAATAGCGAGAACCAATGAGAGACTAGCTGGAGGTGTCTGGACGGGCAAATTTAACTCTCATTTCCCACCAGGAAGAGGAATTAACCAAAGGCTCAGCGTGCCGTGCCGGAACCAGATTAGGGCCTGAAGCCATCCTGCGGTGTTGCGGCCAGCTCAAAAGAAAGCGAGTTGAAGAAAGGAGCTCAGGGGCACTGTAATTCACAAACCTGCAGAGTTATAAATGACAGCTATCGTCCAAAAATATACTGAAGTAAGGCTGCCAAGAGGACTTGAAAGCGGGGCAGAATTGCAGGAAACCGATTTCAGGAGGTAGACTGGAATTGCAGTGAAAGCATAGGAAAAGAGGCAGAACGTCCACAATGATGCACTTGGCCAAAAAGGGCGTATGCGTTTTTTCCTGAATATATTCAGGAAAAAACGCATACGCCCTTTTTGGCCAACCAAGCAAGCTTGCAAAGGAAATCTGCACTACAATGAAGTCTCACTTCCCCCCGGTCAAAAGGGCCATCTGAAAAAAGTGTAAAATCCAGAAAGGCAGGACAGGCCATGGAGAACTGGGAGCCTTGTTATGCTGATGGGCGGGATGTAAATTGCCAACAGACACTCGGGAGAAGTGTATGGTGTTTCCTGAAACATCTAAAAAACAAAGCAACAGAGCCTAGGGCACTTCCACTTATGGTCCTATAGCTTAGGGAAATTAAAATCAAAAAGACACAGCCACCCCAAAGTTTGGGACGCCTCTGTTTACAAGAACCTCGTTTACCGTACAAGTTCAACATCGCAGAAAGTGAAAAATGGATAAAGAAGTTGTGGTATTTACTTACAAAGCAATATCACTCAGCAATGAAATCTATGTCATCAGGCCCTTAGCAGCACAATGAGTGGATTCAGGTATGATGATTCTAACTGAAATAAGTCACACAGAAAAAGAAACATCATAAGATATCAGTAATACACGGAATGTAAACTTGGCTACACAAGAACTGAATTACAGAACAGAACAGGGTCTCAAATTTAGAAAACCAACTTATGCTTGCTTAAGGGGAAAGGTGAGTTGGGGTGCTGCATAAAACCAGAGATTGAAATGAGCACAGATAAAGTTCCTTAAGCCAAATATGGAATAGACAAGAGCTACTCCTTGCTCAACGAAATGGACTCAACACCGCATATTAAATGCCTAAGAATGTACCTGACTAGTAAGTATCTTAAAACCTATGGATTGCTATGTCTCCGAAAGAGAATCAAGCATGTGTACAGGGGCATAAACGCAGCAGTGATAGGATTGGAGAGGTTCGGTGAGCAAATGAAGACCCTTTGAAGTCATATTGCATGGTACCCATTCCACGGGTTTCAACTACCCAGGTTTAAGGTATTCTTCCTTCAGCTAAAACATGCATGTGGAACCTAGAGTATGATCAACCATGTGATCGGGAGATGTGTTCAAATATGTCTCAGTTTTCGTACCCTGGTACTCGGGTGCAACATTCCAGACGTTTTACTAACACCCTCCCGACTTGGAGAGTCAGTCCCTTTAACCTCCTGTTTGGCCCAGTTTGCAATTTCTGCGGAAGATGAACAGGAATAGCGAGAACCAATGAGAGACTAGCTGGAAGGTGTCTGGACGGGCAAATTTAACTCTCATTTCCCACCAGGAAGAGGAATTAACCAAAGGCTCAGCGTGCCGTGCCGGAACCAGATTAGGGCCTGAAGCCATCCTGCGGTGTTGCGGCCAGCTCAAAAGAAAGCGAGTTGAAGAAAGGAGCTCAGGGGCACTGTAATTCACAAACCTGCAGAGTTATAAATGACAGCTATCGTCCAAAAATATACTGAAGTAAGGCTGCCAAGAGGACTTGAAAGCGGGGCAGAATTGCAGGAAACCGATTTCAGGAGGCAGACTGGAATTGCATTGAAAGCATAGGAAAAGAGGCAGAACGTCCACCATGATGCACTTGGCCAAAAAGGGCGTATGCGTTTTTTCCTGAATATATTCAGGAAAAAACGCATACGCCCTTTTTGGCCAACCAAGCAAGCTTGCAAAGGAAATCTGCACTACAATGAAGTCTCACTTCCCCCCGGTCAAAAGGGCCATCTGAAAAAAGTGTAAAATCCAGAAAGGCAGGACAGGCCATGGAGAACTGGGAGCCTTGTTATGCTGATGGGCGGGATGTAAATTGCCAACAGACACTCGGGAGAAGTGTATGGTGTTTCCTGAAACATCTAAAAAACAAAGCAACAGAGCCTAGGGCACTTCCACTTATGGTCCTATAGCTTAGGGAAATTAAAATCAAAAAGACACAGCCACCCCAAAGTTTGGGACGCCTCTGTTTACAAGAACCTCGTTTACCGTACAAGTTCAACATCGCAGAAAGTGAAAAATGGATAAAGAAGTTGTGGTATTTACTTACAAAGCAATATCACTCAGCAATGAAATCTATGTCATCAGGCCCATAGCAGCACAATGAGTGGATTCAGGTATGATGATTCTAACTGAAATAAGTCACACAGAAAAAGAAACATCATAAGATATCAGTAATACATGGAATGTAAACTTGGCTACACAGGAACTGAATTACAGAACAGAACAGGGTCTCAAATTTAGAAAACCAACTTATGCTTGCTTAAGGGGAAAGGTGAGTTGGGGTGCTGCATAAAACCAGAGATTGAAATGAGCACAGATAAAGTTCCTTAAGCCAAATATGGAATAGACAAGAGCTACTCCTTGCTCAACGAAATGGACTCAACACCGCATATTAAATGCCTAAGAATGTACCTGACTAGTAAGTATCTTAAAACCTATGGATTGCTATGTCTCCGAAAGAGAATCAAGCATGTGTACAGGGGCATAAACGCAGCAGTGATAGGATTGGAGAGGTTCGGTGAGCAAATGAAGACCCTTTGAAGTCATATTGCATGGTACCCATTCCACGGGTTTCAACTACCCAGGTTTAAGGTATTCTTCCTTCAGCTAAAACATGCATGTGGAACCTAGAGTATGATCAACCATGTGATCGGGAGACGTGTTCAAATATGTCTCAGTTTTCGTACCCTGGTACTCGGGTGCAACATTCCAGACGCTTTACTAACATCCTCCCGACTTGGAGAGTCAGTCCCTTTAACCTCCTGTTTGGCCCAGTTTGCAATTTCTGCGGAAGATGAACAGGAATAGCGAGAACCAATGAGAGACTAGCTGGAAGGTGTCTGGACGGGCAAATTTAACTCTCATTTCCCACCAGGAAGAGGAATTAACCAAAGGCTCAGCGTGCCGTGCCGGAACCAGATTAGGGCCTGAAGCCATCCTGCGGTGTTGCGGCCAGCTCAAAAGAAAGCGAGTTGAAGAAAGGAGCTCAGGGGCACTGTAATTCACAAACCTGCAGAGTTATAAATGACAGCTATCGTCCAAAAATATACTGAAGTAAGGCTGCCAAGAGGACTTGAAAGCGGGGCAGAATTGCAGGAAACCGATTTCAGGAGGTAGACTGGAATTGCAGTGAAAGCATAGGAAAAGAGGCAGAACGTCCACAATGATGCACTTGGCCAAAAAGGGCGTATGCGTTTTTTCCTGAATATATTCAGGAAAAAACGCATACGCCCTTTTTGGCCAACCAAGCAAGCTTGCAAAGGAAATCTGCACTACAATGAAGTCTCACTTCCCCCCGGTCAAAAGGGCCATCTGAAAAAAGTGTAAAATCCAGAAAGGCAGGACAGGCCATGGAGAACTGGGAGCCTTGTTATGCTGATGGGCGGGATGTAAATTGCCAACAGACACTCGGGAGAAGTGTATGGTGTTTCCTGAAACATCTAAAAAACAAAGCAACAGAGCCTAGGGCACTTCCACTTATGGTCCTATAGCTTAGGGAAATTAAAATCAAAAAGACACAGCCACCCCAAAGTTTGGGACGCCTCTGTTTACAAGAACCTCGTTTACCGTACAAGTTCAACATCGCAGAAAGTGAAAAATGGATAAAGAAGTTGTGGTATTTACTTACAAAGCAATATCACTCAGCAATGAAATCTATGTCATCAGGCCCTTAGCAGCACAATGAGTGGATTCAGGTATGATGATTCTAACTGAAATAAGTCACACAGAAAAAGAAACATCATAAGATATCAGTAATACACGGAATGTAAACTTGGCTACACAAGAACTGAATTACAGAACAGAACAGGGTCTCAAATTTAGAAAACCAACTTATGCTTGCTTAAGGGGAAAGGTGAGTTGGGGTGCTGCATAAAACCAGAGATTGAAATGAGCACAGATAAAGTTCCTTAAGCCAAATATGGAATAGACAAGAGCTACTCCTTGCTCAACGAAATGGACTCAACACCGCATATTAAATGCCTAAGAATGTACCTGACTAGTAAGTATCTTAAAACCTATGGATTGCTATGTCTCCGAAAGAGAATCAAGCATGTGTACAGGGGCATAAACGCAGCAGTGATAGGATTGGAGAGGTTCGGTGAGCAAATGAAGACCCTTTGAAGTCATATTGCATGGTACCCATTCCACGGGTTTCAACTACCCAGGTTTAAGGTATTCTTCCTTCAGCTAAAACATGCATGTGGAACCTAGAGTATGATCAACCATGTGATCGGGAGATGTGTTCAAATATGTCTCAGTTTTCGTACCCTGGTACTCGGGTGCAACATTCCAGACGTTTTACTAACACCCTCCCGACTTGGAGAGTCAGTCCCTTTAACCTCCTGTTTGGCCCAGTTTGCAATTTCTGCGGAAGATGAACAGGAATAGCGAGAACCAATGAGAGACTAGCTGGAAGGTGTCTGGACGGGCAAATTTAACTCTCATTTCCCACCAGGAAGAGGAATTAACCAAAGGCTCAGCGTGCCGTGCCGGAACCAGATTAGGGCCTGAAGCCATCCTGCGGTGTTGCGGCCAGCTCAAAAGAAAGCGAGTTGAAGAAAGGAGCTCAGGGGCACTGTAATTCACAAACCTGCAGAGTTATAAATGACAGCTATCGTCCAAAAATATACTGAAGTAAGGCTGCCAAGAGGACTTGAAAGCGGGGCAGAATTGCAGGAAACCGATTTCAGGAGGCAGACTGGAATTGCATTGAAAGCATAGGAAAAGAGGCAGAACGTCCACCATGATGCACTTGGCCAAAAAGGGCGTATGCGTTTTTTCCTGAATATATTCAGGAAAAAACGCATACGCCCTTTTTGGCCAACCAAGCAAGCTTGCAAAGGAAATCTGCACTACAATGAAGTCTCACTTCCCCCCGGTCAAAAGGGCCATCTGAAAAAAGTGTAAAATCCAGAAAGGCAGGACAGGCCATGGAGAACTGGGAGCCTTGTTATGCTGATGGGCGGGATGTAAATTGCCAACAGACACTCGGGAGAAGTGTATGGTGTTTCCTGAAACATCTAAAAAACAAAGCAACAGAGCCTAGGGCACTTCCACTTATGGTCCTATAGCTTAGGGAAATTAAAATCAAAAAGACACAGCCACCCCAAAGTTTGGGACGCCTCTGTTTACAAGAACCTCGTTTACCGTACAAGTTCAACATCGCAGAAAGTGAAAAATGGATAAAGAAGTTGTGGTATTTACTTACAAAGCAATATCACTCAGCAATGAAATCTATGTCATCAGGCCCATAGCAGCACAATGAGTGGATTCAGGTATGATGATTCTAACTGAAATAAGTCACACAGAAAAAGAAACATCATAAGATATCAGTAATACATGGAATGTAAACTTGGCTACACAGGAACTGAATTACAGAACAGAACAGGGTCTCAAATTTAGAAAACCAACTTATGCTTGCTTAAGGGGAAAGGTGAGTTGGGGTGCTGCATAAAACCAGAGATTGAAATGAGCACAGATAAAGTTCCTTAAGCCAAATATGGAATAGACAAGAGCTACTCCTTGCTCAACGAAATGGACTCAACACCGCATATTAAATGCCTAAAAATGTACCTGACTAGTAAGTATCTTAAAACCTATGGATTGCTATGTCTCCGAAAGAGAATCAAGCATGTGTACAGGGGCATAAACGCAGCAGTGATAGGATTGGAGAGGTTCGGTGAGCAAATGAAGACCCTTTGAAGTCATATTGCATGGTACCCATTCCACGGGTTTCAACTACCCAGGTTTAAGGTATTCTTCCTTCAGCTAAAACATGCATGTGGAACCTAGAGTATGATCAACCATGTGATCGGGAGACGTGTTCAAATATGTCTCAGTTTTCGTACCCTGGTACTCGGGTGCAACATTCCAGACGCTTTACTAACATCCTCCCGACTTGGAGAGTCAGTCCCTTTAACCTCCTGTTTGGCCCAGTTTGCAATTTCTGCGGAAGATGAACAGGAATAGCGAGAACCAATGAGAGACTAGCTGGAAGGTGTCTGGACGGGCAAATTTAACTCTCATTTCCCACCAGGAAGAGGAATTAACCAAAGGCTCAGCGTGCCGTGCCGGAACCAGATTAGGGCCTGAAGCCATCCTGCGGTGTTGCGGCCAGCTCAAAAGAAAGCGAGTTGAAGAAAGGAGCTCAGGGGCACTGTAATTCACAAACCTGCAGAGTTATAAATGACAGCTATCGTCCAAAAATATACTGAAGTAAGGCTGCCAAGAGGACTTGAAAGCGGGGCAGAATTGCAGGAAACCGATTTCAGGAGGCAGACTGGAATTGCATTGAAAGCATAGGAAAAGAGGCAGAACGTCCACCATGATGCACTTGGCCAAAAAGGGCGTATGCGTTTTTTCCTGAATATATTCAGGATAAAACGCATACGCCCTTTTTGGCCAACCAAGCAAGCTTGCAAAGGAAATCTGCACTACAATGAAGTCTCACTTCCCCCCGGTCAAAAGGGCCATCTGAAAAAAGTGTAAAATCCAGAAAGGCAGGACAGGCCATGGAGAACTGGGAGCCTTGTTATGCTGATGGGCGGGATGTAAATTGCCAACAGACACTCGGGAGAAGTGTATGGTGTTTCCTGAAACATCTAAAAAACAAAGCAACAGAGCCTAGGGCACTTCCACTTATGGTCCTATAGCTTAGGGAAATTAAAATCAAAAAGACACAGCCACCCCAAAGTTTGGGACGCCTCTGTTTACAAGAACCTCGTTTACCGTACAAGTTCAACATCGCAGAAAGTGAAAAATGGATAAAGAAGTTGTGGTATTTACTTACAAAGCAATATCACTCAGCAATGAAATCTATGTCATCAGGCCCTTAGCAGCACAATGAGTGGATTCAGGTATGATGATTCTAACTGAAATAAGTCACACAGAAAAAGAAACATCATAAGATATCAGTAATACACGGAATGTAAACTTGGCTACACAAGAACTGAATTACAGAACAGAACAGGGTCTCAAATTTAGAAAACCAACTTATGCTTGCTTAAGGGGAAAGGTGAGTTGGGGTGCTGCATAAAACCAGAGATTGAAATGAGCACAGATAAAGTTCCTTAAGCCAAATATGGAATAGACAAGAGCTACTCCTTGCTCAACGAAATGGACTCAACACCGCATATTAAATGCCTAAGAATGTACCTGACTAGTAAGTATCTTAAAACCTATGGATTGCTATGTCTCCGAAAGAGAATCAAGCATGTGTACAGGGGCATAAACGCAGCAGTGATAGGATTGGAGAGGTTCGGTGAGCAAATGAAGACCCTTTGAAGTCATATTGCATGGTACCCATTCCACGGGTTTCAACTACCCAGGTTTAAGGTATTCTTCCTTCAGCTAAAACATGCATGTGGAACCTAGAGTATGATCAACCATGTGATCGGGAGATGTGTTCAAATATGTCTCAGTTTTCGTACCCTGGTACTCGGGTGCAACATTCCAGACGTTTTACTAACACCCTCCTGACTTGGAGAGTCAGTCCCTTTAACCTCCTGTTTGGCCCAGTTTGCAATTTCTGCGGAAGATGAACAGGAATAGCGAGAACCAATGAGAGACTAGCTGGAAGGTGTCTGGACGGGCAAATTTAACTCTCATTTCCCACCAGGAAGAGGAATTAACCAAAGGCTCAGCGTGCCGTGCCGGAACCAGATTAGGGCCTGAAGCCATCCTGCGGTGTTGCGGCCAGCTCAAAAGAAAGCGAGTTGAAGAAAGGAGCTCAGGGGCACTGTAATTCACAAACCTGCAGAGTTATAAATGACAGCTATCGTCCAAAAATATACTGAAGTAAGGCTGCCAAGAGGACTTGAAAGCGGGGCAGAATTGCAGGAAACCGATTTCAGGAGGCAGACTGGAATTGCATTGAAAGCATAGGAAAAGAGGCAGAACGTCCACCATGATGCACTTGGCCAAAAAGGGCGTATGCGTTTTTTCCTGAATATATTCAGGAAAAAACGCATACGCCCTTTTTGGCCAACCAAGCAAGCTTGCAAAGGAAATCTGCACTACAATGAAGTCTCACTTCCCCCCGGTCAAAAGGGCCATCTGAAAAAAGTGTAAAATCCAGAAAGGCAGGACAGGCCATGGAGAACTGGGAGCCTTGTTATGCTGATGGGCGGGATGTAAATTGCCAACAGACACTCGGGAGAAGTGTATGGTGTTTCCTGAAACATCTAAAAAACAAAGCAACAGAGCCTAGGGCACTTCCACTTATGGTCCTATAGCTTAGGGAAATTAAAATCAAAAAGACACAGCCACCCCAAAGTTTGGGACGCCTCTGTTTACAAGAACCTCGTTTACCGTACAAGTTCAACATCGCAGAAAGTGAAAAATGGATAAAGAAGTTGTGGTATTTACTTACAAAGCAATATCACTCAGCAATGAAATCTATGTCATCAGGCCCTTAGCAGCACAATGAGTGGATTCAGGTATGATGATTCTAACTGAAATAAGTCACACAGAAAAAGAAACATCATAAGATATCAGTAATACATGGAATGTAAACTTGGCTACACAGGAACTGAATTACAGAACAGAACAGGGTCTCAAATTTAGAAAACCAACTTATGCTTGCTTAAGGGGAAAGGTGAGTTGGGGTGCTGCATAAAACCAGAGATTGAAATGAGCACAGATAAAGTTCCTTAAGCCAAATATGGAATAGACAAGAGCTACTCCTTGCTCAACGAAATGGACTCAACACCGCATATTAAATGCCTAAGAATGTACCTGACTAGTAAGTATCTTAAAACCTATGGATTGCTATGTCTCCGAAAGAGAATCAAGCATGTGTACAGGGGCATAAACGCAGCAGTGATAGGATTGGAGAGGTTCGGTGAGCAAATGAAGACCCTTTGAAGTCATATTGCATGGTACCCATTCCACGGGTTTCAACTACCCAGGTTTAAGGTATTCTTCCTTCAGCTAAAACATGCATGTGGAACCTAGAGTATGATCAACCATGTGATCGGGAGACGTGTTCAAATATGTCTCAGTTTTCGTACCCTGGTACTCGGGTGCAACATTCCAGACGCTTTACTAACATCCTCCCGACTTGGAGAGTCAGTCCCTTTAACCTCCTGTTTGGCCCAGTTTGCAATTTCTGCGGAAGATGAACAGGAATAGCGAGAACCAATGAGAGACTAGCTGGAAGGTGTCTGGACGGGCAAATTTAACTCTCATTTCCCACCAGGAAGAGGAATTAACCAAAGGCTCAGCGTGCCGTGCCGGAACCAGATTAGGGCCTGAAGCCATCCTGCGGTGTTGCGGCCAGCTCAAAAGAAAGCGAGTTGAAGAAAGGAGCTCAGGGGCACTGTAATTCACAAACCTGCAGAGTTATAAATGACAGCTATCGTCCAAAAATATACTGAAGTAAGGCTGCCAAGAGGACTTGAAAGCGGGGCAGAATTGCAGGAAACCGATTTCAGGAGGCAGACTGGAATTGCATTGAAAGCATAGGAAAAGAGGCAGAACGTCCACCATGATGCACTTGGCCAAAAAGGGCGTATGCGTTTTTTCCTGAATATATTCAGGATAAAACGCATACGCCCTTTTTGGCCAACCAAGCAAGCTTGCAAAGGAAATCTGCACTACAATGAAGTCTCACTTCCCCCCGGTCAAAAGGGCCATCTGAAAAAAGTGTAAAATCCAGAAAGGCAGGACAGGCCATGGAGAACTGGGAGCCTTGTTATGCTGATGGGCGGGATGTAAATTGCCAACAGACACTCGGGAGAAGTGTATGGTGTTTCCTGAAACATCTAAAAAACAAAGCAACAGAGCCTAGGGCACTTCCACTTATGGTCCTATAGCTTAGGGAAATTAAAATCAAAAAGACACAGCCACCCCAAAGTTTGGGACGCCTCTGTTTACAAGAACCTCGTTTACCGTACAAGTTCAACATCGCAGAAAGTGAAAAATGGATAAAGAAGTTGTGGTATTTACTTACAAAGCAATATCACTCAGCAATGAAATCTATGTCATCAGGCCCTTAGCAGCACAATGAGTGGATTCAGGTATGATGATTCTAACTGAAATAAGTCACACAGAAAAAGAAACATCATAAGATATCAGTAATACACGGAATGTAAACTTGGCTACACAGGAACTGAATTACAGAACAGAACAGGGTCTCAAATTTAGAAAACCAACTTATGCTTGCTTAAGGGGAAAGGTGAGTTGGGGTGCTGCATAAAACCAGAGATTGAAATGAGCACAGATAAAGTTCCTTAAGCCAAATATGGAATAGACAAGAGCTACTCCTTGCTCAACGAAATGGACTCAACACCGCATATTAAATGCCTAAGAATGTACCTGACTAGTAAGTATCTTAAAACCTATGGATTGCTATGTCTCCGAAAGAGAATCAAGCATGTGTACAGGGGCATAAACGCAGCAGTGATAGGATTGGAGAGGTTCGGTGAGCAAATGAAGACCCTTTGAAGTCATATTGCATGGTACCCATTCCACGGGTTTCAACTACCCAGGTTTAAGGTATTCTTCCTTCAGCTAAAACATGCATGTGGAACCTAGAGTATGATCAACCATGTGATCGGGAGACGTGTTCAAATATGTCTCAGTTTTCGTACCCTGGTACTCGGGTACAACATTCCAGACGTTTTACTAACACCCTCCCGACTTGGAGAGTCAGTCCCTTTAACCTCCTGTTTGGCCCAGTTTGCAATTTCTGCGGAAGATGAACAGGAATAGCGAGAACCAATGAGAGACTAGCTGGAGGTGTCTGGACGGGCAAATTTAACTCTCATTTCCCACCAGGAAGAGGAATTAACCAAAGGCTCAGCGTGCCGTGCCGGAACCAGATTAGGGCCTGAAGCCATCCTGCGGTGTTGCGGCCAGCTCAAAAGAAAGCGAGTTGAAGAAAGGAGCTCAGGGGCACTGTAATTCACAAACCTGCAGAGTTATAAATGACAGCTATCGTCCAAAAATATACTGAAGTAAGGCTGCCAAGAGGACTTGAAAGCGGGGCAGAATTGCAGGAAACCGATTTCAGGAGGCAGACTGGAATTGCATTGAAAGCATAGGAAAAGAGGCAGAACGTCCACCATGATGCACTTGGCCAAAAAGGGCGTATGCGTTTTTTCCTGAATATATTCAGGAAAAAACGCATACGCCCTTTTTGGCCAACCAAGCAAGCTTGCAAAGGAAATCTGCACTACAATGAAGTCTCACTTCCCCCCGGTCAAAAGGGCCATCTGAAAAAAGTGTAAAATCCAGAAAGGCAGGACAGGCCATCGAGAACTGGGAGCCTTGTTATGCTGATGGGCGGGATGTAAATTGCCAACAGACACTCGGGAGAAGTGTATGGTGTTTCCTGAAACATCTAAAAAACAAAGCAACAGAGCCTAGGGCACTTCCACTTATGGTCCTATAGCTTAGGGAAATTAAAATCAAAAAGACACAGCCACCCCAAAGTTTGGGACGCCTCTGTTTACAAGAACCTCGTTTACCGTACAAGTTCAACATCGCAGAAAGTGAAAAATGGATAAAGAAGTTGTGGTATTTACTTACAAAGCAATATCACTCAGCAATGAAATCTATGTCATCAGGCCCTTAGCAGCACAATGAGTGGATTCAGGTATGATGATTCTAACTGAAATAAGTCACACAGAAAAAGAAACATCATAAGATATCTGTAATACACGGAATGTAAACTTGGCTACACAGGAACTGAATTACAGAACAGAACAGGGTCTCAAATTTAGAAAACCAACTTATGCTTGCTTAAGGGGAAAGGTGAGTTGGGGTGCTGCATAAAACCAGAGATTGAAATGAGCACAGATAAAGTTCCTTAAGCCAAATATGGAATAGACAAGAGCTACTCCTTGCTCAACGAAATGGACTCAACACCGCATATTAAATGCCTAAGAATGTACCTGACTAGTAAGTATCTTAAAACCTATGGATTGCTATGTCTCCGAAAGAGAATCAAGCATGTGTACAGGGGCATAAACGCAGCAGTGATAGGATTGGAGAGGTTCGGTGAGCAAATGAAGACCCTTTGAAGTCATATTGCATGGTACCCATTCCACGGGTTTCAACTACCCAGGTTTAAGGTATTCTTCCTTCAGCTAAAACATGCATGTGGAACCTAGAGTATGATCAACCATGTGATCGGGAGACGTGTTCAAATATGTCTCAGTTTTCGTACCCTGGTACTCGGGTGCAACATTCCAGACGCTTTACTAACATCCTCCCGACTTGGAGAGTCAGTCCCTTTAACCTCCTGTTTGGCCCAGTTTGCAATTTCTGCGGAAGATGAACAGGAATAGCGAGAACCAATGAGAGACTAGCTGGAAGGTGTCTGGACGGGCAAATTTAACTCTCATTTCCCACCAGGAAGAGGAATTAACCAAAGGCTCAGCGTGCCGTGCCGGAACCAGATTAGGGCCTGAAGCCATCCTGCGGTGTTGCGGCCAGCTCAAAAGAAAGCGAGTTGAAGAAAGGAGCTCAGGGGCACTGTAATTCACAAACCTGCAGAGTTATAAATGACAGCTATCGTCCAAAAATATACTGAAGTAAGGCTGCCAAGAGGACTTGAAAGCGGGGCAGAATTGCAGGAAACCGATTTCAGGAGGCAGACTGGAATTGCATTGAAAGCATAGGAAAAGAGGCAGAACGTCCACCATGATGCACTTGGCCAAAAAGGGCGTATGCGTTTTTTCCTGAATATATTCAGGATAAAACGCATACGCCCTTTTTGGCCAACCAAGCAATCTTGCAAAGGAAATCTGCACTACAATGAAGTCTCACTTCCCCCCGGTCAAAAGGGCCATCTGAAAAAAGTGTAAAATCCAGAAAGGCAGGACAGGCCATGGAGAACTGGGAGCCTTGTTATGCTGATGGGCGGGATGTAAATTGCCAACAGACACTCAGGAGAAGTGTATGGTGTTTCCTGAAACATCTAAAAAACAAAGCAACAGAGCCTAGGGCACTTCCACTTATGGTCCTATAGCTTAGGGAAATTAAAATCAAAAAGACACAGCCACCCCAAAGTTTGGGACGCCTCTGTTTACAAGAACCTCGTTTACCGTACAAGTTCAACATCGCAGAAAGTGAAAAATGGATAAAGAAGTTGTGGTATTTACTTACAAAGCAATATCACTCAGCAATGAAATCTATGTCATCAGGCCCTTAGCAGCACAATGAGTGGATTCAGGTATGATGATTCTAACTGAAATAAGTCACACAGAAAAAGAAACATCATAAGATATCTGTAATACACGGAATGTAAACTTGGCTACACAGGAACTGAATTACAGAACAGAACAGGGTCTCAAATTTAGAAAACCAACTTATGCTTGCTTAAGGGGAAAGGTGAGTTGGGGTGCTGCATAAAACCAGAGATTGAAATGAGCACAGATAAAGTTCCTTAAGCCAAATATGGAATAGACAAGAGCTACTCCTTGCTCAACGAAATGGACTCAACACCGCATATTAAATGCCTAAGAATGTACCTGACTAGTAAGTATCTTAAAACCTATGGATTGCTATGTCTCCGAAAGAGAATCAAGCATGTGTACAGGGGCATAAACGCAGCAGTGATAGGATTGGAGAGGTTCGGTGAGCAAATGAAGACCCTTTGAAGTCATATTGCATGGTACCCATTCCACGGGTTTCAACTACCCAGGTTTAAGGTATTCTTCCTTCAGCTAAAACATGCATGTGGAACCTAGAGTATGATCAACCATGTGATCGGGAGACGTGTTCAAATATGTCTCAGTTTTCGTACCCTGGTACTCGGGTGCAACATTCCAGACGCTTTACTAACACCCTCCCGACTTGGAGAGTCAGTCCCTTTAACCTCCTGTTTGGCCCAGTTTGCAATTTCTGCGGAAGATGAACAGGAATAGCGAGAACCAATGAGAGACTAGCTGGAGGTGTCTGGACGGGCAAATTTAACTCTCATTTCCCACCAGGAAGAGGAATTAACCAAAGGCTCAGCGTGCCGTGCCGGAACCAGATTAGGGCCTGAAGCCATCCTGCGGTGTTGCGGCCAGCTCAAAAGAAAGCGAGTTGAAGAAAGGAGCTCAGGGGCACTGTAATTCACAAACCTGCAGAGTTATAAATGACAGCTATCGTCCAAAAATATACTGAAGTAAGGCTGCCAAGAGGACTTGAAAGCGGGGCAGAATTGCAGGAAACCGATTTCAGGAGGTAGACTGGAATTGCATTGAAAGCATAGGAAAAGAGGCAGAACGTCCACAATGATGCACTTGGCCAAAAAGGGCGTATGCGTTTTTTCCTGAATATATTCAGGAAAAAACGCATACGCCCTTTTTGGCCAACCAAGCAAGCTTGCAAAGGAAATCTGCACTACAATGAAGTCTCACTTCCCCCCGGTCAAAAGGGCCATCTGAAAAAAGTGTAAAATCCAGAAAGGCAGGACAGGCCATGGAGAACTGGGAGCCTTGTTATGCTGATGGGCGGGATGTAAATTGCCAACAGACACTCGGGAGAAGTGTATGGTGTTTCCTGAAACATCTAAAAAACAAAGCAACAGAGCCTAGGGCACTTCCACTTATGGTCCTATAGCTTAGGGAAATTAAAATCAAAAAGACACAGCCACCCCAAAGTTTGGGACGCCTCTGTTTACAAGAACCTCGTTTACCGTACAAGTTCAACATCGCAGAAAGTGAAAAATGGATAAAGAAGTTGTGGTATTTACTTACAAAGCAATATCACTCAGCAATGAAATCTAGGTCATCAGGCCCTTAGCAGCACAATGAGTGGATTCAGGTATGATGATTCTAACTGAAATAAGTCACACAGAAAAAGAAACATCATAAGATATCTGTAATACACGGAATGTAAACTTGGCTACACAGGAACTGAATTACAGAACAGAACAGGGTCTCAAATTTAGAAAACCAACTTATGCTTGCTTAAGGGGAAAGGTGAGTTGGGGTGCTGCATAAAACCAGAGATTGAAATGAGCACAGATAAAGTTCCTTAAGCCAAATATGGAATAGACAAGAGCTACTCCTTGCTCAACGAAATGGACTCAACACCGCATATTAAACGCCTAAGAATGTACCTGACTAGTAAGTATCTTAAAACCTATGGATTGCTATGTCTCCGAAAGAGAATCAAGCATGTGTACAGGGGCATAAACGCAGCAGTGATAGGATTGGAGAGGTTCGGTGAGCAAATGAAGACCCTTTGAAGTCATATTGCATGGTACCCATTCCACGGGTTTCAACTACCCAGGTTTAAGGTATTCTTCCTTCAGCTAAAACATGCATGTGGAACCTAGAGTATGATCAACCATGTGATCGGGAGACGTGTTCAAATATGTCTCAGTTTTCGTACCCTGGTACTCGGGTGCAACATTCCAGACGCTTTACTAACACCCTCCCGACTTGGAGAGTCAGTCCCTTTAACCTCCTGTTTGGCCCAGTTTGCAATTTCTGCGGAAGATGAACAGGAATAGCGAGAACCAATGAGAGACTAGCTGGAGGTGTCTGGACGGGCAAATTTAACTCTCATTTCCCACCAGGAAGAGGAATTAACCAAAGGCTCAGCGTGCCGTGCCGGAACCAGATTAGGGCCTGAAGCCATCCTGCGGTGTTGCGGCCAGCTCAAAAGAAAGCGAGTTGAAGAAAGGAGCTCAGGGGCACTGTAATTCACAAACCTGCAGAGTTATAAATGACAGCTATCGTCCAAAAATATACTGAAGTAAGGCTGCCAAGAGGACTTGAAAGCGGGGCAGAATTGCAGGAAACCGATTTCAGGAGGTAGACTGGAATTGCATTGAAAGCATAGGAAAAGAGGCAGAACGTCCACAATGATGCACTTGGCCAAAAAGGGCGTATGCGTTTTTTCCTGAATATATTCAGGAAAAAACGCATACGCCCTTTTTGGCCAACCAAGCAAGCTTGCAAAGGAAATCTGCACTACAATGAAGTCTCACTTCCCCCCGGTCAAAAGGGCCATCTGAAAAAAGTGTAAAATCCAGAAAGGCAGGACAGTCCATGGAGAACTGGGAGCCTTGTTATGCTGATGGGCGGGATGTAAATTGCCAACAGACACTCGGGAGAAGTGTATGGTGTTTCCTGAAACACCTAAAAAACAAAGCAACAGAGCCTAGGGCACTTCCACTTATGGTCCTATAGCTTAGGGAAATTAAAATCAAAAAGACACAGCCACCCCAAAGTTTGGGACGCCTCTGTTTACAAGAACCTCGTTTACCGTACAAGTTCAACATCGCAGAAAGTGAAAAATGGATAAAGAAGTTGTGGTATTTACTTACAAAGCAATATCACTCAGCAATGAAATCTAGGTCATCAGGCCCTTAGCAGCACAATGAGTGGATTCAGGTATGATGATTCTAACTGAAATAAGTCACACAGAAAAAGAAACATCATAAGATATCAGTAATACACGGAATGTAAACTTGGCTACACAGGAACTGAATTACAGAACAGAACAGGGTCTCAAATTTAGAAAACCAACTTATGCTTGCTTAAGGGTAAAGGTGAGTTGGGGTGCTGCATAAAACCAGAGATTGAAATGAGCACAGATAAAGTTCCTTAAGCCAAATATGGAATAGACAAGAGCTACTCCTTGCTCAACGAAATGGACTCAACACCGCATATTAAACGCCTAAGAATGTACCTGACTAGTAAGTATCTTAAAACCTATGGATTGCTATGTCTCCGAAAGAGAATCAAGCATGTGTACAGGGGCATAAACGCAGCAGTGATAGGATTGGAGAGGTTCGGTGAGCAAATGAAGACCCTTTGAAGTCATATTGCATGGTACCCATTCCACGGGTTTCAACTACCCAGGTTTAAGGTATTCTTCCTTCAGCTAAAACATGCATGTGGAACCTAGAGTATGATCAACCATGTGATCGGGAGACGTGTTCAAATATGTCTCAGTTTTCGTACCCTGGTACTCGGGTGCAACATTCCAGACGCTTTACTAACACCCTCCCGACTTGGAGAGTCAGTCCCTTTAACCTCCTGTTTGGCCCAGTTTGCAATTTCTGCGGAAGATGAACAGGAATAGCGAGAACCAATGAGAGACTAGCTGGAGGTGTCTGGACGGGCAAATTTAACTCTCATTTCCCACCAGGAAGAGGAATTAACCAAAGGCTCAGCGTGCCGTGCCGGAACCAGATTAGGGCCTGAAGCCATCCTGCGGTGTTGCGGCCAGCTCAAAAGAAAGCGAGTTGAAGAAAGGAGCTCAGGGGCACTGTAATTCACAAACCTGCAGAGTTATAAATGACAGCTATCGTCCAAAAATATACTGAAGTAAGGCTGCCAAGAGGACTTGAAAGCGGGGCAGAATTGCAGGAAACCGATTTCAGGAGGTAGACTGGAATTGCAGTGAAAGCATAGGAAAAGAGGCAGAACGTCCACAATGATGCACTTGGCCAAAAAGGGCGTATGCGTTTTTTCCTGAATATATTCAGGAAAAAACGCATACGCCCTTTTTGGCCAACCAAGCAAGCTTGCAAAGGAAATCTGCACTACAATGAAGTCTCACTTCCCCCCGGTCAAAAGGGCCATCTGAAAAAAGTGTAAAATCCAGAAAGGCAGGACAGGCCATGGAGAACTGGGAGCCTTGTTATGCTGATGGGCGGGATGTAAATTGCCAACAGACACTCGGGAGAAGTGTATGGTGTTTCCTGAAACATCTAAAAAACAAAGCAACAGAGCCTAGGGCACTTCCACTTATGGTCCTATAGCTTAGGGAAATTAAAATCAAAAAGACACAGCCACCCCAAAGTTTGGGACGCCTCTGTTTACAAGAACCTCATTTACAGTACAAGTTCAACATCGCAGAAAGTGAAAAATGGATAAAGAAGTTGTGGTATTTACTTACAAAGCAATATCACTCAGCAATGAAATCTATGTCATCAGGCCCTTAGCAGCACAATGAGTGGATTCAGGTATGATGATTCTAACTGAAATAAGTCACACAGAAAAAGAAACATCATAAGATATCAGTAATACACGGAATGTAAACTTGGCTACACAGGAACTGAATTACAGAACAGAACAGGGTCTCAAATTTAGAAAACCAACTTATGCTTGCTTAAGGGGAAAGGTGAGTTGGGGTGCTGCATAAAACCAGAGATTGAAATGAGCACAGATAAAGTTCCTTAAGCCAAATATGGAATAGACAAGAGCTACTCCTTGCTCAACGAAATGGACTCAACACCGCATATTAAATGCCTAAGAATGTACCTGACTAGTAAGTATCTTAAAACCTATGGATTGCTATGTCTCCGAAAGAGAATCAAGCATGTGTACAGGGGCATAAACGCAGCAGTGATAGGATTGGAGAGGTTCGGTGAGCAAATGAAGACCCTCTGAAGTCATATTGCATGGTACCCATTCCACGGGTTTCAACTACCCAGGTTTAAGGTATTCTTCCTTCAGCTAAAACATGCATGTGGAACCTAGAGTATGATCAACCATGTGATCGGGAGACGTGTTCAAATATGTCTCAGTTTTCGTACCCTGGTACTCGGGTGCAACATTCCAGACGCTTTACTAACACCCTCCCGACTTGGAGAGTCAGTCCCTTTAACCTCCTGTTTGGCCCAGTTTGCAATTTCTGCGGAAGATGAACAGGAATAGCGAGAACCAATGAGAGACTAGCTGGAGGTGTCTGGACGGGCAAATTTAACTCTCATTTCCCACCAGGAAGAGGAATTAACCAAAGGCTCAGCGTGCCGTGCCGGAACCAGATTAGGGCCTGAAGCCATCCTGCGGTGTTGCGGCCAGCTCAAAAGAAAGCGAGTTGAAGAAAGGAGCTCAGGGGCACTGTAATTCACAAACCTGCAGAGTTATAAATGACAGCTATCGTCCAAAAATATACTGAAGTAAGGCTGCCAAGAGGACTTGAAAGCGGGGCAGAATTGCAGGAAACCGATTTCAGGAGGTAGACTGGAATTGCATTGAAAGCATAGGAAAAGAGGCAGAACGTCCACAATGATGCACTTGGCCAAAAAGGGCGTATGCGTTTTTTCCTGAATATATTCAGGAAAAAACGCATACGCCCTTTTTGGCCAACCAAGCAAGCTTGCAAAGGAAATCTGCACTACAATGAAGTCTCACTTCCCCCCGGTCAAAAGGGCCATCTGAAAAAAGTGTAAAATCCAGAAAGGCAGGACAGGCCATGGAGAACTGGGAGCCTTGTTATGCTGATGGGCGGGATGTAAATTGCCAACAGACACTCGGGAGAAGTGTATGGTGTTTCCTGAAACATCTAAAAAACAAAGCAACAGAGCCTAGGGCACTTCCACTTATGGTCCTATAGCTTAGGGAAATTAAAATCAAAAAGACACAGCCACCCCAAAGTTTGGGACGCCTCTGTTTACAAGAACCTCGTTTAGCGTACAAGTTCAACATCGCAGAAAGTGAAAAATGGATAAAGAAGTTGTGGTATTTACTTACAAAGCAATATCACTCAGCAATGAAATCTATGTCATCAGGCCCTTAGCAGCACAATGAGTGGATTCAGGTATGATGATTCTAACTGAAATAAGTCACACAGAAAAAGAAACATCATAAGATATCAGTAATACACGGAATGTAAACTTGGCTACACAGGAACTGAATTACAGAACAGAACAGGGTCTCAAATTTAGAAAACCAACTTATGCTTGCTTAAGGGGAAAGGTGAGTTGGGGTGCTGCATAAAACCAGAGATTGAAATGAGCACAGATAAAGTTCCTTAAGCCAAATATGGAATAGACAAGAGCTACTCCTTGCTCAACGAAATGGACTCAACACCGCATATTAAATGCCTAAGAATGTACCTGACTAGTAAGTATCTTAAAACCTATGGATTGCTATGTCTCCGAAAGAGAATCAAGCATGTGTACAGGGGCATAAACGCAGCAGTGATAGGATTGGAGAGGTTCGGTGAGCAAATGAAGACCCTTTGAAGTCATATTGCATGGTACCCATTCCACGGGTTTCAACTACCCAGGTTTAAGGTATTCTTCCTTCAGCTAAAACATGCATGTGGAACCTAGAGTATGATCAACCATGTGATCGGGAGACGTGTTCAAATATGTCTCAGTTTTCGTACCCTGGTACTCGGGTGCAACATTCCAGACGCTTTACTAACACCCTCCCGACTTGGAGAGTCAGTCCCTTTAACCTCCTGTTTGGCCCAGTTTGCAATTTCTGCGGAAGATGAACAGGAATAGCGAGAACCAATGAGAGACTAGCTGGAGGTGTCTGGACGGGCAAATTTAACTCTCATTTCCCACCAGGAAGAGGAATTAACCAAAGGCTCAGCGTGCCGTGCCGGAACCAGATTAGGGCCTGAAGCCATCCTGCGGTGTTGCGGCCAGCTCAAAAGAAAGCGAGTTGAAGAAAGGAGCTCAGGGGCACTGTAATTCACAAACCTGCAGAGTTATAAATGACAGCTATCGTCCAAAAATATACTGAAGTAAGGCTGCCAAGAGGACTTGAAAGCGGGGCAGAATTGCAGGAAACCGATTTCAGGAGGCAGACTGGAATTGCATTGAAAGCATAGGAAAAGAGGCAGAACGTCCACCATGATGCACTTGGCCAAAAAGGGCGTATGCGTTTTTTCCTGAATATATTCAGGAAAAAACGCATACGCCCTTTTTGGCCAACCAAGCAAGCTTGCAAAGGAAATCTGCACTACAATGAAGTCTCACTTCCCCCCGGTCAAAAGGGCCATCTGAAAAAAGTGTAAAATCCAGAAAGGCAGGACAGGCCATGGAGAACTGGGAGCCTTGTTATGCTGATGGGCGGGATGTAAATTGCCAACAGACACTCGGGAGAAGTGTATGGTGTTTCCTGAAACATCTAAAAAACAAAGCAACAGAGCCTAGGGCACTTCCACTTATGGTCCTATAGCTTAGGGAAATTAAAATCAAAAAGACACAGCCACCCCAAAGTTTGGGACGCCTCTGTTTACAAGAACCTCGTTTACCGTACAAGTTCAACATCGCAGAAAGTGAAAAATGGATAAAGAAGTTGTGGTATTTACTTACAAAGCAATATCACTCAGCAATGAAATCTATGTCATCAGGCCCTTAGCAGCACAATGAGTGGATTCAGGTATGATGATTCTAACTGAAATAAGTCACACAGAAAAAGAAACATCATAAGATATCAGTAATACACGGAATGTAAACTTGGCTACACAGGAACTGAATTACAGAACAGAACAGGGTCTCAAATTTAGAAAACCAACTTATGCTTGCTTAAGGGGAAAGGTGAGTTGGGGTGCTGCATAAAACCAGAGATTGAAATGAGCACAGATAAAGTTCCTTAAGCCAAATATGGAATAGACAAGAGCTACTCCTTGCTCAACGAAATGGACTCAACACCGCATATTAAATGCCTAAGAATGTACCTGACTAGTAAGTATCTTAAAACCTATGGATTGCTATGTCTCCGAAAGAGAATCAAGCATGTGTACAGGGGCATAAACGCAGCAGTGATAGGATTGGAGAGGTTCGGTGAGCAAATGAAGACCCTTTGAAGTCATATTGCATGGTACCCATTCCACGGGTTTCAACTACCCAGGTTTAAGGTATTCTTCCTTCAGCTAAAACATGCATGTGGAACCTAGAGTATGATCAACCATGTGATCGGGAGACGTGTTCAAATATGTCTCAGTTTTCGTACCCTGGTACTCGGGTGCAACATTCCAGACGCTTTACTAACACCCTCCCGACTTGGAGAGTCAGTCCCTTTAACCTCCTGTTTGGCCCAGTTTGCAATTTCTGCGGAAGATGAACAGGAATAGCGAGAACCAATGAGAGACTAGCTGGAAGGTGTCTGGACGGGCAAATTTAACTCTCATTTCCCACCAGGAAGAGGAATTAACCAAAGGCTCAGCGTGCCGTGCCGGAACCAGATTAGGGCCTGAAGCCATCCTGCGGTGTTGCGGCCAGCTCAAAAGAAAGCGAGTTGAAGAAAGGAGCTCAGGGGCACTGTAATTCACAAACCTGCAGAGTTATAAATGACAGCTATCGTCCAAAAATATACTGAAGTAAGGCTGCCAAGAGGACTTGAAAGCGGGGCAGAATTGCAGGAAACCGATTTCAGGAGGCAGACTGGAATTGCATTGAAAGCATAGGAAAAGAGGCAGAACGTCCACAATGATGCACTTGGCCAAAAAGGGCGTATGCGTTTTTTCCTGAATATATTCAGGAAAAAACGCATACGCCCTTTTTGGCCAACCAAGCAAGCTTGCAAAGGAAATCTGCACTACAATGAAGTCTCACTTCCCCCCGGTCAAAAGGGCCATCTGAAAAAAGTGTAAAATCCAGAAAGGCAGGACAGGCCATGGAGAACTGGGAGCCTTGTTATGCTGATGGGCGGGATGTAAATTGCCAACAGACACTCGGGAGAAGTGTATGGTGTTTCCTGAAACATCTAAAAAACAAAGCAACAGAGCCTAGGGCACTTCCACTTATGGTCCTATAGCTTAGGGAAATTAAAATCAAAAAGACACAGCCACCCCAAAGTTTGGGACGCCTCTGTTTACAAGAACCTCGTTTACCGTACAAGTTCAACATCGCAGAAAGTGAAAAATGGATAAAGAAGTTGTGGTATTTACTTACAAAGCAATATCACTCAGCAATGAAATCTATGTCATCAGGCCCTTAGCAGCACAATGAGTGGATTCAGGTATGATGATTCTAACTGAAATAAGTCACACAGAAAAAGAAACATCATAAGATATCAGTAATACACGGAATGTAAACTTGGCTACACAGGAACTGAATTACAGAACAGAACAGGGTCTCAAATTTAGAAAACCAACTTATGCTTGCTTAAGGGGAAAGGTGAGTTGGGGTGCTGCATAAAACCAGAGATTGAAATGAGCACAGATAAAGTTCCTTAAGCCAAATATGGAATAGACAAGAGCTACTCCTTGCTCAACGAAATGGACTCAACACCGCATATTAAATGCCTAAGAATGTACCTGACTAGTAAGTATCTTAAAACCTATGGATTGCTATGTCTCCGAAAGAGAATCAAGCATGTGTACAGGGGCATAAACGCAGCAGTGATAGGATTGGAGAGGTTCGGTGAGCAAATGAAGACCCTTTGAAGTCATATTGCATGGTACCCATTCCACGGGTTTCAACTACCCAGGTTTAAGGTATTCTTCCTTCAGCTAAAACATGCATGTGGAACCTAGAGTATGATCAACCATGTGATCGGGAGACGTGTTCAAATATGTCTCAGTTTTCGTACCCTGGTACTCGGGTGCAACATTCCAGACGCTTTACTAACACCCTCCCGACTTGGAGAGTCAGTCCCTTTAACCTCCTGTTTGGCCCAGTTTGCAATTTCTGCGGAAGATGAACAGGAATAGCGAGAACCAATGAGAGACTAGCTGGAGGTGTCTGGACGGGCAAATTTAACTCTCATTTCCCACCAGGAAGAGGAATTAACCAAAGGCTCAGCGTGCCGTGCCGGAACCAGATTAGGGCCTGAAGCCATCCTGCGGTGTTGCGGCCAGCTCAAAAGAAAGCGAGTTGAAGAAAGGAGCTCAGGGGCACTGTAATTCACAAACCTGCAGAGTTATAAATGACAGCTATCGTCCAAAAATATACTGAAGTAAGGCTGCCAAGAGGACTTGAAAGCGGGGCAGAATTGCAGGAAACCGATTTCAGGAGGCAGACTGGAATTGCATTGAAAGCATAGGAAAAGAGGCAGAACGTCCACCATGATGCACTTGGCCAAAAAGGGCGTATGCGTTTTTTCCTGAATATATTCAGGAAAAAACGCATACGCCCTTTTTGGCCAACCAAGCAAGCTTGCAAAGGAAATCTGCACTACAATGAAGTCTCACTTCCCCCCGGTCAAAAGGGCCATCTGAAAAAAGTGTAAAATCCAGAAAGGCAGGACAGGCCATGGAGAACTGGGAGCCTTGTTATGCTGATGGGCGGGATGTAAATTGCCAACAGACACTCGGGAGAAGTGTATGGTGTTTCCTGAAACATCTAAAAAACAAAGCAACAGAGCCTAGGGCACTTCCACTTATGGTCCTATAGCTTAGGGAAATTAAAATCAAAAAGACACAGCCACCCCAAAGTTTGGGACGCCTCTGTTTACAAGAACCTCGTTTACCGTACAAGTTCAACATCGCAGAAAGTGAAAAATGGATAAAGAAGTTGTGGTATTTACTTACAAAGCAATATCACTCAGCAATGAAATCTATGTCATCAGGCCCTTAGCAGCACAATGAGTGGATTCAGGTATGATGATTCTAACTGAAATAAGTCACACAGAAAAAGAAACATCATAAGATATCAGTAATACACGGAATGTAAACTTGGCTACACAGGAACTGAATTACAGAACAGAACAGGGTCTCAAATTTAGAAAACCAACTTATGCTTGCTTAAGGGGAAAGGTGAGTTGGGGTGCTGCATAAAACCAGAGATTGAAATGAGCACAGATAAAGTTCCTTAAGCCAAATATGGAATAGACAAGAGCTACTCCTTGCTCAACGAAATGGACTCAACACCGCATATTAAATGCCTAAGAATGTACCTGACTAGTAAGTATCTTAAAACCTATGGATTGCTATGTCTCCGAAAGAGAATCAAGCATGTGTACAGGGGCATAAACGCAGCAGTGATAGGATTGGAGAGGTTCAGTGAGCAAATGAAGACCCTTTGAAGTCATATTGCATGGTACCCATTCCACGGGTTTCAACTACCCAGGTTTAAGGTATTCTTCCTTCAGCTAAAACATGCATGTGGAACCTAGAGTATGATCAACCATGTGATCGGGAGACGTGTTCAAATATGTCTCAGTTTTCGTACCCTGGTACTCGGGTGCAACATTCCAGACGCTTTACTAACACCCTCCCGACTTGGAGAGTCAGTCCCTTTAACCTCCTGTTTGGCCCAGTTTGCAATTTCTGCGGAAGATGAACAGGAATAGCGAGAACCAATGAGAGACTAGCTGGAAGGTGTCTGGACGGGCAAATTTAACTCTCATTTCCCACCAGGAAGAGGAATTAACCAAAGGCTCAGCGTGCCGTGCCGGAACCAGATTAGGGCCTGAAGCCATCCTGCGGTGTTGCGGCCAGCTCAAAAGAAAGCGAGTTGAAGAAAGGAGCTCAGGGGCACTGTAATTCACAAACCTGCAGAGTTATAAATGACAGCTATCGTCCAAAAATATACTGAAGTAAGGCTGCCAAGAGGACTTGAAAGCGGGGCAGAATTGCAGGAAACCGATTTCAGGAGGCAGACTGGAATTGCATTGAAAGCATAGGAAAAGAGGCAGAACGTCCACAATGATGCACTTGGCCAAAAAGGGCGTATGCGTTTTTTCCTGAATATATTCAGGAAAAAACGCATACGCCCTTTTTGGCCAACCAAGCAAGCTTGCAAAGGAAATCTGCACTACAATGAAGTCTCACTTCCCCCCGGTCAAAAGGGCCATCTGAAAAAAGTGTAAAATCCAGAAAGGCAGGACAGGCCATGGAGAACTGGGAGCCTTGTTATGCTGATGGGCGGGATGTAAATTGCCAACAGACACTCGGGAGAAGTGTATGGTGTTTCCTGAAACATCTAAAAAACAAAGCAACAGAGCCTAGGGCACTTCCACTTATGGTCCTATAGCTTAGGGAAATTAAAATCAAAAAGACACAGCCACCCCAAAGTTTGGGACGCCTCTGTTTACAAGAACCTCGTTTACCGTACAAGTTCAACATCGCAGAAAGTGAAAAATGGATAAAGAAGTTGTGGTATTTACTTACAAAGCAATATCACTCAGCAATGAAATCTATGTCATCAGGCCCTTAGCAGCACAATGAGTGGATTCAGGTATGATGATTCTAACTGAAATAAGTCACACAGAAAAAGAAACATCATAAGATATCAGTAATACACGGAATGTAAACTTGGCTACACAAGAACTGAATTACAGAACAGAACAGGGTCTCAAATTTAGAAAACCAACTTATGCTTGCTTAAGGGGAAAGGTGAGTTGGGGTGCTGCATAAAACCAGAGATTGAAATGAGCACAGATAAAGTTCCTTAAGCCAAATATGGAATAGACAAGAGCTACTCCTTGCTCAACGAAATGGACTCAACACCGCATATTAAATGCCTAAGAATGTACCTGACTAGTAAGTATCTTAAAACCTATGGATTGCTATGTCTCCGAAAGAGAATCAAGCATGTGTACAGGGGCATAAACGCAGCAGTGATAGGATTGGAGAGGTTCGGTGAGCAAATGAAGACCCTTTGAAGTCATATCGCATGGTACCCATTCCACGGGTTTCAACTACCCAGGTTTAAGGTATTCTTCCTTCAGCTAAAACATGCATGTGGAACCTAGAGTATGATCAACCATGTGATCGGGAGACGTGTTCAAATATGTCTCAGTTTTCGTACCCTGGTACTCGGGTGCAACATTCCAGACGCTTTACTAACACCCTCCCGCCTTGGAGAGTCAGTCCCTTTAACCTCCTGTTTGGCCCAGTTTGCAATTTCTGCGGAAGATGAACAGGAATAGCGAGAACCAATGAGAGACTAGCTGGAAGGTGTCTGGACGGGCAAATTTAACTCTCATTTCCCACCAGGAAGAGGAATTAACCAAAGGCTCAGCGTGCCGTGCCGGAACCAGATTAGGGCCTGAAGCCATCCTGCGGTGTTGCGGCCAGCTCAAAAGAAAGCGAGTTGAAGAAAGGAGCTCAGGGGCACTGTAATTCACAAACCTGCAGAGTTATAAATGACAGCTATCGTCCAAAAATATACTGAAGTAAGGCTGCCAAGAGGACTTGAAAGCGGGGCAGAATTGCAGGAAACCGATTTCAGGAGGCAGACTGGAATTGCATTGAAAGCATAGGAAAAGAGGCAGAACGTCCACCATGATGCACTTGGCCAAAAAGGGCGTATGCGTTTTTTCCTGAATATATTCAGGAAAAAACGCATACGCCCTTTTTGGCCAACCAAGCAAGCTTGCAAAGGAAATCTGCACTACAATGAAGTCTCACTTCCCCCCGGTCAAAAGGGCCATCTGAAAAAAGTGTAAAATCCAGAAAGGCAGGACAGGCCATGGAGAACTGGGAGCCTTGTTATGCTGATGGGCGGGATGTAAATTGCCAACAGACACTCGGGAGAAGTGTATGGTGTTTCCTGAAACATCTAAAAAACAAAGCAACAGAGCCTAGGGCACTTCCACTTATGGTCCTATAGCTTAGGGAAATTAAAATCAAAAAGACACAGCCACCCCAAAGTTTGGGACGCCTCTGTTTACAAGAACCTCGTTTACCGTACAAGTTCAACATCGCAGAAAGTGAAAAATGGATAAAGAAGTTGTGGTATTTACTTACAAAGCAATATCACTCAGCAATGAAATCTATGTCATCAGGCCCTTAGCAGCACAATGAGTGGATTCAGGTATGATGATTCTAACTGAAATAAGTCACACAGAAAAAGAAACATCATAAGATATCTGTAATACACGGAATGTAAACTTGGCTACACAGGAACTGAATTACAGAACAGAACAGGGTCTCAAATTTAGAAAACCAACTTATGCTTGCTTAAGGGGAAAGGTGAGTTGGGGTGCTGCATAAAACCAGAGATTGAAATGAGCACAGATAAAGTTCCTTAAGCCAAATATGGAATAGACAAGAGCTACTCCTTGCTCAACGAAATGGACTCAACACCGCATATTAAATGCCTAAGAATGTACCTGACTAGTAAGTATCTTAAAACCTATGGATTGCTATGTCTCCGAAAGAGAATCAAGCATGTGTACAGGGGCATAAACGCAGCAGTGATAGGATTGGAGAGGTTCGGTGAGCAAATGAAGACCCTTTGAAGTCATATCGCATGGTACCCATTCCACGGGTTTCAACTACCCAGGTTTAAGGTATTCTTCCTTCAGCTAAAACATGCATGTGGAACCTAGAGTATGATCAACCATGTGATCGGGAGACGTGTTCAAATATGTCTCAGTTTTCGTACCCTGGTACTCGGGTGCAACATTCCAGACGCTTTACTAACACCCTCCCGACTTGGAGAGTCAGTCCCTTTAACCTCCTGTTTGGCCCAGTTTGCAATTTCTGCGGAAGATGAACAGGAATAGCGAGAACCAATGAGAGACTAGCTGGAAGGTGTCTGGACGGGCAAATTTAACTCTCATTTCCCACCAGGAAGAGGAATTAACCAAAGGCTCAGCGTGCCGTGCCGGAACCAGATTAGGGCCTGAAGCCATCCTGCGGTGTTGCGGCCAGCTCAAAAGAAAGCGAGTTGAAGAAAGGAGCTCAGGGGCACTGTAATTCACAAACCTGCAGAGTTATAAATGACAGCTATCGTCCAAAAATATACTGAAGTAAGGCTGCCAAGAGGACTTGAAAGCAGGGCAGAATTGCAGGAAACCGATTTCAGGAGGCAGACTGGAATTGCATTGAAAGCATAGGAAAAGAGGCAGAACGTCCACCATGATGCACTTGGCCAAAAAGGGCGTATGCGTTTTTTTCCTGAATATATTCAGGAAAAAACGCATACGCCCTTTTTGGCCAACCAAGCAAGCTTGCAAAGGAAATCTGCACTACAATGAAGTCTCACTTCCCCCCGGTCAAAAGGGCCATCTGAAAAAAGTGTAAAATCCAGAAAGGCAGGACAGGCCATGGAGAACTGGGAGCCTTGTTATGCTGATGGGCGGGATGTAAATTGCCAACAGACACTCGGGAGAAGTGTATGGTGTTTCCTGAAACATCTAAAAAACAAAGCAACAGAGCCTAGGGCACTTCCACTTATGGTCCTATAGCTTAGGGAAATTAAAATCAAAAAGACACAGCCACCCCAAAGTTTGGGACGCCTCTGTTTACAAGAACCTCGTTTACAGTACAAGTTCAACATCGCAGAAAGTGAAAAATGGATAAAGAAGTTGTGGTATTTACTTACAAATCAATATCACTCAGCAATGAAATCTATGTCATCAGGCCCTTAGCAGCACAATGAGTGGATTCAGGTATGATGATTCTAACTGAAATAAGTCACACAGAAAAAGAAACATCATAAGATATCAGTAATACACGGAATGTAAACTTGGCTACACAAGAACTGAATTACAGAACAGAACAGGGTCTCAAATTTAGAAAACCAACTTATGCTTGCTTAAGGGGAAAGGTGAGTTGGGGTGCTGCATAAAACCAGAGATTGAAATGAGCACAGATAAAGTTCCTTAAGCCAAATATGGAATAGACAAGAGCTACTCCTTGCTCAACGAAATGGACTCAACACCGCATATTAAATGCCTAAGAATGTACCTGACTAGTAAGTATCTTAAAACCTATGGATTGCTATGTCTCCGAAAGAGAATCAAGCATGTGTACAGGGGCATAAACACAGCAGTGATAGGATTGGAGAGGTTCGGTGAGCAAATGAAGACCCTTTGAAGTCATATTGCATGGTACCCATTCCACGGGTTTCAACTACCCAGGTTTAAGGTATTCTTCCTTCAGCTAAAACATGCATGTGGAACCTAGAGTCTGATCAACCATGTGATCGGGAGACGTGTTCAAATATGTCTCAGTTTTCGTACCCTGGTACTCGGGTGCAACATTCCAGACGCTTTACTAACACCCTCCCGACTTGGAGAGTCAGTCCCTTTAACCTCCTGTTTGGCCCAGTTTGCAATTTCTGCGGAAGATGAACAGGAATAGCGAGAACCAATGAGAGACTAGCTGGAAGGTGTCTGGACGGGCAAATTTAACTCTCATTTCCCACCAGGAAGAGGAATTAACCAAAGGCTCAGCGTGCCGTGCCGGAACCAGATTAGGGCCTGAAGCCATCCTGCGGTGTTGCGGCCAGCTCAAAAGAAAGCGAGTTGAAGAAAGGAGCTCAGGGGCACTGTAATTCACAAACCTGCAGAGTTATAAATGACAGCTATCGTCCAAAAATATACTGAAGTAAGGCTGCCAAGAGGACTTGAAAGCAGGGCAGAATTGCAGGAAACCGATTTCAGGAGGCAGACTGGAATTGCATTGAAAGCATAGGAAAAGAGGCAGAACGTCCACCATGATGCACTTGGCCAAAAAGGGCGTATGCGTTTTTTTCCTGAATATATTCAGGAAAAAACGCATACGCCCTTTTTGGCCAACCAAGCAAGCTTGCAAAGGAAATCTGCACTACAATGAAGTCTCACTTCCCCCCGGTCAAAAGGGCCATCTGAAAAAAGTGTAAAATCCAGAAAGGCAGGACAGGCCATCGAGAACTGGGAGCCTTGTTATGCTGATGGGCGGGATGTAAATTGCCAACAGACACTCGGGAGAAGTGTATGGTGTTTCCTGAAACATCTAAAAAACAAAGCAACAGAGCCTAGGGCACTTCCACTTATGGTCCTATAGCTTAGGGAAATTAAAATCAAAAAGACACAGCCACCCCAAAGTTTGGGACGCCTCTGTTTACAAGAACCTCGTTTACCGTACAAGTTCAACATCGCAGAAAGTGAAAAATGGATAAAGAAGTTGTGGTATTTACTTACAAAGCAATATCACTCAGCAATGAAATCTATGTCATCAGGCCCTTAGCAGCACAATGAGTGGATTCAGGTATGATGATTCTAACTGAAATAAGTCACACAGAAAAAGAAACATCATAAGATATCAGTAATACACGGAATGTAAACTTGGCTACACAGGAACTGAATTACAGAACAGAACAGGGTCTCAAATTTAGAAAACCAACTTATGCTTGCTTAAGGGGAAAGGTGAGTTGGGGTGCTGCATAAAACCAGAGATTGAAATGAGCACAGATAAAGTTCCTTAAGCCAAATATGGAATAGACAAGAGCTACTCCTTGCTCAACGAAATGGACTCAACACCGCATATTAAATGCCTAAGAATGTACCTGACTAGTAAGTATCTTAAAACCTATGGATTGCTATGTCTCCGAAAGAGAATCAAGCATGTGTACAGGGGCATAAACGCAGCAGTGATAGGATTGGAGAGGTTCGGTGAGCAAATGAAGACCCTTTGAAGTCATATTGCATGGTACCCATTCCACGGGTTTCAACTACCCAGGTTTAAGGTATTCTTCCTTCAGCTAAAACATGCATGTGGAACCTAGAGTATGATCAACCATGTGATCGGGAGACGTGTTCAAATATGTCTCAGTTTTCGTACCCTGGTACTCGGGTGCAACATTCCAGACGCTTTACTAACACCCTCCCGACTTGGAGAGTCAGTCCCTTTAACCTCCTGTTTGGCCCAGTTTGCAATTTCTGCGGAAGATGAACAGGAATAGCGAGAACCAATGAGAGACTAGCTGGAGGTGTCTGGACGGGCAAATTTAACTCTCATTTCCCACCAGGAAGAGGAATTAACCAAAGGCTCAGCGTGCCGTGCCGGAACCAGATTAGGGCCTGAAGCCATCCTGCGGTGTTGCGGCCAGCTCAAAAGAAAGCGAGTTGAAGAAAGGAGCTCAGGGGCACTGTAATTCACAAACCTGCAGAGTTATAAATGACAGCTATCGTCCAAAAATATACTGAAGTAAGGCTGCCAAGAGGACTTGAAAGCGGGGCAGAATTGCAGGAAACCGATTTCAGGAGGCAGACTGGAATTGCATTGAAAGCATAGGAAAAGAGGCAGAACGTCCACCATGATGCACTTGGCCAAAAAGGGCGTATGCGTTTTTTCCTGAATATATTCAGGAAAAAACGCATACGCCCTTTTTGGCCAACCAAGCAAGCTTGCAAAGGAAATCTGCACTACAATGAAGTCTCACTTCCCCCCGGTCAAAAGGGCCATCTGAAAAAAGTGTAAAATCCAGAAAGGCAGGACAGGCCATGGAGAACTGGGAGCCTTGTTATGCTGATGGGCGGGATGTAAATTGCCAACAGACACTCGGGAGAAGTGTATGGTGTTTCCTGAAACATCTAAAAAACAAAGCAACAGAGCCTAGGGCACTTCCACTTATGGTCCTATAGCTTAGGGAAATTAAAATCAAAAAGACACAGCCACCCCAAAGTTTGGGACGCCTCTGTTTACAAGAACCTCGTTTACCGTACAAGTTCAACATCGCAGAAAGTGAAAAATGGATAAAGAAGTTGTGGTATTTACTTACAAAGCAATATCACTCAGCAATGAAATCTATGTCATCAGGCCCTTAGCAGCACAATGAGTGGATTCAGGTATGATGATTCTAACTGAAATAAGTCACACAGAAAAAGAAACATCATAAGATATCAGTAATACACGGAATGTAAACTTGGCTACACAGGAACTGAATTACAGAACAGAACAGGGTCTCAAATTTAGAAAACCAACTTATGCTTGCTTAAGGGGAAAGGTGAGTTGGGGTGCTGCATAAAACCAGAGATTGAAATGAGCACAGATAAAGTTCCTTAAGCCAAATATGGAATAGACAAGAGCTACTCCTTGCTCAACGAAATGGACTCAACACCGCATATTAAATGCCTAAGAATGTACCTGACTAGTAAGTATCTTAAAACCTATGGATTGCTATGTCTCCGAAAGAGAATCAAGCATGTGTACAGGGGCATAAACGCAGCAGTGATAGGATTGGAGAGGTTCGGTGAGCAAATGAAGACCCTTTGAAGTCATATTGCATGGTACCCATTCCACGGGTTTCAACTACCCAGGTTTAAGGTATTCTTCCTTCAGCTAAAACATGCATGTGGAACCTAGAGTATGATCAACCATGTGATCGGGAGACGTGTTCAAATATGTCTCAGTTTTCGTACCCTGGTACTCGGGTGCAACATTCCAGACGCTTTACTAACACCCTCCCGACTTGGAGAGTCAGTCCCTTTAACCTCCTGTTTGGCCCAGTTTGCAATTTCTGCGGAAGATGAACAGGAATAGCGAGAACCAATGAGAGACTAGCTGGAAGGTGTCTGGACGGGCAAATTTAACTCTCATTTCCCACCAGGAAGAGGAATTAACCAAAGGCTCAGCGTGCCGTGCCGGAACCAGATTAGGGCCTGAAGCCATCCTGCGGTGTTGCGGCCAGCTCAAAAGAAAGCGAGTTGAAGAAAGGAGCTCAGGGGCACTGTAATTCACAAACCTGCAGAGTTATAAATGACAGCTATCGTCCAAAAATATACTGAAGTAAGGCTGCCAAGAGGACTTGAAAGCGGGGCAGAATTGCAGGAAACCGATTTCAGGAGGCAGACTGGAATTGCATTGAAAGCATAGGAAAAGAGGCAGAACGTCCACAATGATGCACTTGGCCAAAAAGGGCGTATGCGTTTTTTCCTGAATATATTCAGGAAAAAACGCATACGCCCTTTTTGGCCAACCAAGCAAGCTTGCAAAGGAAATCTGCACTACAATGAAGTCTCACTTCCCCCCGGTCAAAAGGGCCATCTGAAAAAAGTGTAAAATCCAGAAAGGCAGGACAGGCCATGGAGAACTGGGAGCCTTGTTATGCTGATGGGCGGGATGTAAATTGCCAACAGACACTCGGGAGAAGTGTATGGTGTTTCCTGAAACATCTAAAAAACAAAGCAACAGAGCCTAGGGCACTTCCACTTATGGTCCTATAGCTTAGGGAAATTAAAATCAAAAAGACACAGCCACCCCAAAGTTTGGGACGCCTCTGTTTACAAGAACCTCGTTTACCGTACAAGTTCAACATCGCAGAAAGTGAAAAATGGATAAAGAAGTTGTGGTATTTACTTACAAAGCAATATCACTCAGCAATGAAATCTATGTCATCAGGCCCTTAGCAGCACAATGAGTGGATTCAGGTATGATGATTCTAACTGAAATAAGTCACACAGAAAAAGAAACATCATAAGATATCAGTAATACACGGAATGTAAACTTGGCTACACAAGAACTGAATTACAGAACAGAACAGGGTCTCAAATTTAGAAAACCAACTTATGCTTGCTTAAGGGGAAAGGTGAGTTGGGGTGCTGCATAAAACCAGAGATTGAAATGAGCACAGATAAAGTTCCTTAAGCCAAATATGGAATAGACAAGAGCTACTCCTTGCTCAACGAAATGGACTCAACACCGCATATTAAATGCCTAAGAATGTACCTGACTAGTAAGTATCTTAAAACCTATGGATTGCTATGTCTCCGAAAGAGAATCAAGCATGTGTACAGGGGCATAAACGCAGCAGTGATAGGATTGGAGAGGTTCGGTGAGCAAATGAAGACCCTTTGAAGTCATATCGCATGGTACCCATTCCACGGGTTTCAACTACCCAGGTTTAAGGTATTCTTCCTTCAGCTAAAACATGCATGTGGAACCTAGAGTATGATCAACCATGTGATCGGGAGACGTGTTCAAATATGTCTCAGTTTTCGTACCCTGGTACTCGGGTGCAACATTCCAGACGCTTTACTAACACCCTCCCGCCTTGGAGAGTCAGTCCCTTTAACCTCCTGTTTGGCCCAGTTTGCAATTTCTGCGGAAGATGAACAGGAATAGCGAGAACCAATGAGAGACTAGCTGGAAGGTGTCTGGACGGGCAAATTTAACTCTCATTTCCCACCAGGAAGAGGAATTAACCAAAGGCTCAGCGTGCCGTGCCGGAACCAGATTAGGGCCTGAAGCCATCCTGCGGTGTTGCGGCCAGCTCAAAAGAAAGCGAGTTGAAGAAAGGAGCTCAGGGGCACTGTAATTCACAAACCTGCAGAGTTATAAATGACAGCTATCGTCCAAAAATATACTGAAGTAAGGCTGCCAAGAGGACTTGAAAGCGGGGCAGAATTGCAGGAAACCGATTTCAGGAGGCAGACTGGAATTGCATTGAAAGCATAGGAAAAGAGGCAGAACGTCCACCATGATGCACTTGGCCAAAAAGGGCGTATGCGTTTTTTCCTGAATATATTCAGGAAAAAACGCATACGCCCTTTTTGGCCAACCAAGCAAGCTTGCAAAGGAAATCTGCACTACAATGAAGTCTCACTTCCCCCCGGTCAAAAGGGCCATCTGAAAAAAGTGTAAAATCCAGAAAGGCAGGACAGGCCATGGAGAACTGGGAGCCTTGTTATGCTGATGGGCGGGATGTAAATTGCCAACAGACACTCGGGAGAAGTGTATGGTGTTTCCTGAAACATCTAAAAAACAAAGCAACAGAGCCTAGGGCACTTCCACTTATGGTCCTATAGCTTAGGGAAATTAAAATCAAAAAGACACAGCCACCCCAAAGTTTGGGACGCCTCTGTTTACAAGAACCTCGTTTACCGTACAAGTTCAACATCGCAGAAAGTGAAAAATGGATAAAGAAGTTGTGGTATTTACTTACAAAGCAATATCACTCAGCAATGAAATCTATGTCATCAGGCCCTTAGCAGCACAATGAGTGGATTCAGGTATGATGATTCTAACTGAAATAAGTCACACAGAAAAAGAAACATCATAAGATATCTGTAATACACGGAATGTAAACTTGGCTACACAGGAACTGAATTACAGAACAGAACAGGGTCTCAAATTTAGAAAACCAACTTATGCTTGCTTAAGGGGAAAGGTGAGTTGGGGTGCTGCATAAAACCAGAGATTGAAATGAGCACAGATAAAGTTCCTTAAGCCAAATATGGAATAGACAAGAGCTACTCCTTGCTCAACGAAATGGACTCAACACCGCATATTAAATGCCTAAGAATGTACCTGACTAGTAAGTATCTTAAAACCTATGGATTGCTATGTCTCCGAAAGAGAATCAAGCATGTGTACAGGGGCATAAACGCAGCAGTGATAGGATTGGAGAGGTTCGGTGAGCAAATGAAGACCCTTTGAAGTCATATCGCATGGTACCCATTCCACGGGTTTCAACTACCCAGGTTTAAGGTATTCTTCCTTCAGCTAAAACATGCATGTGGAACCTAGAGTATGATCAACCATGTGATCGGGAGACGTGTTCAAATATGTCTCAGTTTTCGTACCCTGGTACTCGGGTGCAACATTCCAGACGCTTTACTAACACCCTCCCGACTTGGAGAGTCAGTCCCTTTAACCTCCTGTTTGGCCCAGTTTGCAATTTCTGCGGAAGATGAACAGGAATAGCGAGAACCAATGAGAGACTAGCTGGAAGGTGTCTGGACGGGCAAATTTAACTCTCATTTCCCACCAGGAAGAGGAATTAACCAAAGGCTCAGCGTGCCGTGCCGGAACCAGATTAGGGCCTGAAGCCATCCTGCGGTGTTGCGGCCAGCTCAAAAGAAAGCGAGTTGAAGAAAGGAGCTCAGGGGCACTGTAATTCACAAACCTGCAGAGTTATAAATGACAGCTATCGTCCAAAAATATACTGAAGTAAGGCTGCCAAGAGGACTTGAAAGCAGGGCAGAATTGCAGGAAACCGATTTCAGGAGGCAGACTGGAATTGCATTGAAAGCATAGGAAAAGAGGCAGAACGTCCACCATGATGCACTTGGCCAAAAAGGGCGTATGCGTTTTTTTCCTGAATATATTCAGGAAAAAACGCATACGCCCTTTTTGGCCAACCAAGCAAGCTTGCAAAGGAAATCTGCACTACAATGAAGTCTCACTTCCCCCCGGTCAAAAGGGCCATCTGAAAAAAGTGTAAAATCCAGAAAGGCAGGACAGGCCATGGAGAACTGGGAGCCTTGTTATGCTGATGGGCGGGATGTAAATTGCCAACAGACACTCGGGAGAAGTGTATGGTGTTTCCTGAAACATCTAAAAAACAAAGCAACAGAGCCTAGGGCACTTCCACTTATGGTCCTATAGCTTAGGGAAATTAAAATCAAAAAGACACAGCCACCCCAAAGTTTGGGACGCCTCTGTTTACAAGAACCTCGTTTACAGTACAAGTTCAACATCGCAGAAAGTGAAAAATGGATAAAGAAGTTGTGGTATTTACTTACAAATCAATATCACTCAGCAATGAAATCTATGTCATCAGGCCCTTAGCAGCACAATGAGTGGATTCAGGTATGATGATTCTAACTGAAATAAGTCACACAGAAAAAGAAACATCATAAGATATCAGTAATACACGGAATGTAAACTTGGCTACACAAGAACTGAATTACAGAACAGAACAGGGTCTCAAATTTAGAAAACCAACTTATGCTTGCTTAAGGGGAAAGGTGAGTTGGGGTGCTGCATAAAACCAGAGATTGAAATGAGCACAGATAAAGTTCCTTAAGCCAAATATGGAATAGACAAGAGCTACTCCTTGCTCAACGAAATGGACTCAACACCGCATATTAAATGCCTAAGAATGTACCTGACTAGTAAGTATCTTAAAACCTATGGATTGCTATGTCTCCGAAAGAGAATCAAGCATGTGTACAGGGGCATAAACACAGCAGTGATAGGATTGGAGAGGTTCGGTGAGCAAATGAAGACCCTTTGAAGTCATATTGCATGGTACCCATTCCACGGGTTTCAACTACCCAGGTTTAAGGTATTCTTCCTTCAGCTAAAACATGCATGTGGAACCTAGAGTCTGATCAACCATGTGATCGGGAGACGTGTTCAAATATGTCTCAGTTTTCGTACCCTGGTACTCGGGTGCAACATTCCAGACGCTTTACTAACACCCTCCCGACTTGGAGAGTCAGTCCCTTTAACCTCCTGTTTGGCCCAGTTTGCAATTTCTGCGGAAGATGAACAGGAATAGCGAGAACCAATGAGAGACTAGCTGGAAGGTGTCTGGACGGGCAAATTTAACTCTCATTTCCCACCAGGAAGAGGAATTAACCAAAGGCTCAGCGTGCCGTGCCGGAACCAGATTAGGGCCTGAAGCCATCCTGCGGTGTTGCGGCCAGCTCAAAAGAAAGCGAGTTGAAGAAAGGAGCTCAGGGGCACTGTAATTCACAAACCTGCAGAGTTATAAATGACAGCTATCGTCCAAAAATATACTGAAGTAAGGCTGCCAAGAGGACTTGAAAGCAGGGCAGAATTGCAGGAAACCGATTTCAGGAGGCAGACTGGAATTGCATTGAAAGCATAGGAAAAGAGGCAGAACGTCCACCATGATGCACTTGGCCAAAAAGGGCGTATGCGTTTTTTTCCTGAATATATTCAGGAAAAAACGCATACGCCCTTTTTGGCCAACCAAGCAAGCTTGCAAAGGAAATCTGCACTACAATGAAGTCTCACTTCCCCCCGGTCAAAAGGGCCATCTGAAAAAAGTGTAAAATCCAGAAAGGCAGGACAGGCCATCGAGAACTGGGAGCCTTGTTATGCTGATGGGCGGGATGTAAATTGCCAACAGACACTCGGGAGAAGTGTATGGTGTTTCCTGAAACATCTAAAAAACAAAGCAACAGAGCCTAGGGCACTTCCACTTATGGTCCTATAGCTTAGGGAAATTAAAATCAAAAAGACACAGCCACCCCAAAGTTTGGGACGCCTCTGTTTACAAGAACCTCGTTTACCGTACAAGTTCAACATCGCAGAAAGTGAAAAATGGATAAAGAAGTTGTGGTATTTACTTACAAAGCAATATCACTCAGCAATGAAATCTATGTCATCAGGCCCTTAGCAGCACAATGAGTGGATTCAGGTATGATGATTCTAACTGAAATAAGTCACACAGAAAAAGAAACATCATAAGATATCAGTAATACACGGAATGTAAACTTGGCTACACAGGAACTGAATTACAGAACAGAACAGGGTCTCAAATTTAGAAAACCAACTTATGCTTGCTTAAGGGGAAAGGTGAGTTGGGGTGCTGCATAAAACCAGAGATTGAAATGAGCACAGATAAAGTTCCTTAAGCCAAATATGGAATAGACAAGAGCTACTCCTTGCTCAACGAAATGGACTCAACACCGCATATTAAATGCCTAAGAATGTACCTGACTAGTAAGTATCTTAAAACCTATGGATTGCTATGTCTCCGAAAGAGAATCAAGCATGTGTACAGGGGCATAAACGCAGCAGTGATAGGATTGGAGAGGTTCGGTGAGCAAATGAAGACCCTTTGAAGTCATATTGCATGGTACCCATTCCACGGGTTTCAACTACCCAGGTTTAAGGTATTCTTCCTTCAGCTAAAACATGCATGTGGAACCTAGAGTATGATCAACCATGTGATCGGGAGACGTGTTCAAATATGTCTCAGTTTTCGTACCCTGGTACTCGGGTGCAACATTCCAGACGCTTTACTAACACCCTCCCGACTTGGAGAGTCAGTCCCTTTAACCTCCTGTTTGGCCCAGTTTGCAATTTCTGCGGAAGATGAACAGGAATAGCGAGAACCAATGAGAGACTAGCTGGAAGGTGTCTGGACGGGCAAATTTAACTCTCATTTCCCACCAGGAAGAGGAATTAACCAAAGGCTCAGCGTGCCGTGCCGGAACCAGATTAGGGCCTGAAGCCATCCTGCGGTGTTGCGGCCAGCTCAAAAGAAAGCGAGTTGAAGAAAGGAGCTCAGGGGCACTGTAATTCACAAACCTGCAGAGTTATAAATGACAGCTATCGTCCAAAAATATACTGAAGTAAGGCTGCCAAGAGGACTTGAAAGCGGGGCAGAATTGCAGGAAACCGATTTCAGGAGGCAGACTGGAATTGCATTGAAAGCATAGGAAAAGAGGCAGAACGTCCACAATGATGCACTTGGCCAAAAAGGGCGTATGCGTTTTTTCCTGAATATATTCAGGAAAAAACGCATACGCCCTTTTTGGCCAACCAAGCAAGCTTGCAAAGGAAATCTGCACTACAATGAAGTCTCACTTCCCCCCGGTCAAAAGGGCCATCTGAAAAAAGTGTAAAATCCAGAAAGGCAGGACAGGCCATGGAGAACTGGGAGCCTTGTTATGCTGATGGGCGGGATGTAAATTGCCAACAGACACTCGGGAGAAGTGTATGGTGTTTCCTGAAACATCTAAAAAACAAAGCAACAGAGCCTAGGGCACTTCCACTTATGGTCCTATAGCTTAGGGAAATTAAAATCAAAAAGACACAGCCACCCCAAAGTTTGGGACGCCTCTGTTTACAAGAACCTCGTTTACCGTACAAGTTCAACATCGCAGAAAGTGAAAAATGGATAAAGAAGTTGTGGTATTTACTTACAAAGCAATATCACTCAGCAATGAAATCTATGTCATCAGGCCCTTAGCAGCACAATGAGTGGATTCAGGTATGATGATTCTAACTGAAATAAGTCACACAGAAAAAGAAACATCATAAGATATCAGTAATACACGGAATGTAAACTTGGCTACACAAGAACTGAATTACAGAACAGAACAGGGTCTCAAATTTAGAAAACCAACTTATGCTTGCTTAAGGGGAAAGGTGAGTTGGGGTGCTGCATAAAACCAGAGATTGAAATGAGCACAGATAAAGTTCCTTAAGCCAAATATGGAATAGACAAGAGCTACTCCTTGCTCAACGAAATGGACTCAACACCGCATATTAAATGCCTAAGAATGTACCTGACTAGTAAGTATCTTAAAACCTATGGATTGCTATGTCTCCGAAAGAGAATCAAGCATGTGTACAGGGGCATAAACGCAGCAGTGATAGGATTGGAGAGGTTCGGTGAGCAAATGAAGACCCTTTGAAGTCATATCGCATGGTACCCATTCCACGGGTTTCAACTACCCAGGTTTAAGGTATTCTTCCTTCAGCTAAAACATGCATGTGGAACCTAGAGTATGATCAACCATGTGATCGGGAGACGTGTTCAAATATGTCTCAGTTTTCGTACCCTGGTACTCGGGTGCAACATTCCAGACGCTTTACTAACACCCTCCCGCCTTGGAGAGTCAGTCCCTTTAACCTCCTGTTTGGCCCAGTTTGCAATTTCTGCGGAAGATGAACAGGAATAGCGAGAACCAATGAGAGACTAGCTGGAAGGTGTCTGGACGGGCAAATTTAACTCTCATTTCCCACCAGGAAGAGGAATTAACCAAAGGCTCAGCGTGCCGTGCCGGAACCAGATTAGGGCCTGAAGCCATCCTGCGGTGTTGCGGCCAGCTCAAAAGAAAGCGAGTTGAAGAAAGGAGCTCAGGGGCACTGTAATTCACAAACCTGCAGAGTTATAAATGACAGCTATCGTCCAAAAATATACTGAAGTAAGGCTGCCAAGAGGACTTGAAAGCGGGGCAGAATTGCAGGAAACCGATTTCAGGAGGCAGACTGGAATTGCATTGAAAGCATAGGAAAAGAGGCAGAACGTCCACCATGATGCACTTGGCCAAAAAGGGCGTATGCGTTTTTTCCTGAATATATTCAGGAAAAAACGCATACGCCCTTTTTGGCCAACCAAGCAAGCTTGCAAAGGAAATCTGCACTACAATGAAGTCTCACTTCCCCCCGGTCAAAAGGGCCATCTGAAAAAAGTGTAAAATCCAGAAAGGCAGGACAGGCCATGGAGAACTGGGAGCCTTGTTATGCTGATGGGCGGGATGTAAATTGCCAACAGACACTCGGGAGAAGTGTATGGTGTTTCCTGAAACATCTAAAAAACAAAGCAACAGAGCCTAGGGCACTTCCACTTATGGTCCTATAGCTTAGGGAAATTAAAATCAAAAAGACACAGCCACCCCAAAGTTTGGGACGCCTCTGTTTACAAGAACCTCGTTTACCGTACAAGTTCAACATCGCAGAAAGTGAAAAATGGATAAAGAAGTTGTGGTATTTACTTACAAAGCAATATCACTCAGCAATGAAATCTATGTCATCAGGCCCTTAGCAGCACAATGAGTGGATTCAGGTATGATGATTCTAACTGAAATAAGTCACACAGAAAAAGAAACATCATAAGATATCTGTAATACACGGAATGTAAACTTGGCTACACAGGAACTGAATTACAGAACAGAACAGGGTCTCAAATTTAGAAAACCAACTTATGCTTGCTTAAGGGGAAAGGTGAGTTGGGGTGCTGCATAAAACCAGAGATTGAAATGAGCACAGATAAAGTTCCTTAAGCCAAATATGGAATAGACAAGAGCTACTCCTTGCTCAACGAAATGGACTCAACACCGCATATTAAATGCCTAAGAATGTACCTGACTAGTAAGTATCTTAAAACCTATGGATTGCTATGTCTCCGAAAGAGAATCAAGCATGTGTACAGGGGCATAAACGCAGCAGTGATAGGATTGGAGAGGTTCGGTGAGCAAATGAAGACCCTTTGAAGTCATATCGCATGGTACCCATTCCACGGGTTTCAACTACCCAGGTTTAAGGTATTCTTCCTTCAGCTAAAACATGCATGTGGAACCTAGAGTATGATCAACCATGTGATCGGGAGACGTGTTCAAATATGTCTCAGTTTTCGTACCCTGGTACTCGGGTGCAACATTCCAGACGCTTTACTAACACCCTCCCGACTTGGAGAGTCAGTCCCTTTAACCTCCTGTTTGGCCCAGTTTGCAATTTCTGCGGAAGATGAACAGGAATAGCGAGAACCAATGAGAGACTAGCTGGAAGGTGTCTGGACGGGCAAATTTAACTCTCATTTCCCACCAGGAAGAGGAATTAACCAAAGGCTCAGCGTGCCGTGCCGGAACCAGATTAGGGCCTGAAGCCATCCTGCGGTGTTGCGGCCAGCTCAAAAGAAAGCGAGTTGAAGAAAGGAGCTCAGGGGCACTGTAATTCACAAACCTGCAGAGTTATAAATGACAGCTATCGTCCAAAAATATACTGAAGTAAGGCTGCCAAGAGGACTTGAAAGCAGGGCAGAATTGCAGGAAACCGATTTCAGGAGGCAGACTGGAATTGCATTGAAAGCATAGGAAAAGAGGCAGAACGTCCACCATGATGCACTTGGCCAAAAAGGGCGTATGCGTTTTTTTCCTGAATATATTCAGGAAAAAACGCATACGCCCTTTTTGGCCAACCAAGCAAGCTTGCAAAGGAAATCTGCACTACAATGAAGTCTCACTTCCCCCCGGTCAAAAGGGCCATCTGAAAAAAGTGTAAAATCCAGAAAGGCAGGACAGGCCATGGAGAACTGGGAGCCTTGTTATGCTGATGGGCGGGATGTAAATTGCCAACAGACACTCGGGAGAAGTGTATGGTGTTTCCTGAAACATCTAAAAAACAAAGCAACAGAGCCTAGGGCACTTCCACTTATGGTCCTATAGCTTAGGGAAATTAAAATCAAAAAGACACAGCCACCCCAAAGTTTGGGACGCCTCTGTTTACAAGAACCTCGTTTACAGTACAAGTTCAACATCGCAGAAAGTGAAAAATGGATAAAGAAGTTGTGGTATTTACTTACAAATCAATATCACTCAGCAATGAAATCTATGTCATCAGGCCCTTAGCAGCACAATGAGTGGATTCAGGTATGATGATTCTAACTGAAATAAGTCACACAGAAAAAGAAACATCATAAGATATCAGTAATACACGGAATGTAAACTTGGCTACACAAGAACTGAATTACAGAACAGAACAGGGTCTCAAATTTAGAAAACCAACTTATGCTTGCTTAAGGGGAAAGGTGAGTTGGGGTGCTGCATAAAACCAGAGATTGAAATGAGCACAGATAAAGTTCCTTAAGCCAAATATGGAATAGACAAGAGCTACTCCTTGCTCAACGAAATGGACTCAACACCGCATATTAAATGCCTAAGAATGTACCTGACTAGTAAGTATCTTAAAACCTATGGATTGCTATGTCTCCGAAAGAGAATCAAGCATGTGTACAGGGGCATAAACACAGCAGTGATAGGATTGGAGAGGTTCGGTGAGCAAATGAAGACCCTTTGAAGTCATATTGCATGGTACCCATTCCACGGGTTTCAACTACCCAGGTTTAAGGTATTCTTCCTTCAGCTAAAACATGCATGTGGAACCTAGAGTATGATCAACCATGTGATCGGGAGACGTGTTCAAATATGTCTCAGTTTTCGTACCCTGGTACTCGGGTGCAACATTCCAGACGCTTTACTAACACCCTCCCGACTTGGAGAGTCAGTCCCTTTAACCTCCTGTTTGGCCCAGTTTGCAATTTCTGCGGAAGATGAACAGGAATAGCGAGAACCAATGAGAGACTAGCTGGAAGGTGTCTGGACGGGCAAATTTAACTCTCATTTCCCACCAGGAAGAGGAATTAACCAAAGGCTCAGCGTGCCGTGCCGGAACCAGATTAGGGCCTGAAGCCATCCTGCGGTGTTGCGGCCAGCTCAAAAGAAAGCGAGTTGAAGAAAGGAGCTCAGGGGCACTGTAATTCACAAACCTGCAGAGTTATAAATGACAGCTATCGTCCAAAAATATACTGAAGTAAGGCTGCCAAGAGGACTTGAAAGCAGGGCAGAATTGCAGGAAACCGATTTCAGGAGGCAGACTGGAATTGCATTGAAAGCATAGGAAAAGAGGCAGAACGTCCACCATGATGCACTTGGCCAAAAAGGGCGTATGCGTTTTTTTCCTGAATATATTCAGGAAAAAACGCATACGCCCTTTTTGGCCAACCAAGCAAGCTTGCAAAGGAAATCTGCACTACAATGAAGTCTCACTTCCCCCCGGTCAAAAGGGCCATCTGAAAAAAGTGTAAAATCCAGAAAGGCAGGACAGGCCATGGAGAACTGGGAGCCTTGTTATGCTGATGGGCGGGATGTAAATTGCCAACAGACACTCGGGAGAAGTGTATGGTGTTTCCTGAAACATCTAAAAAACAAAGCAACAGAGCCTAGGGCACTTCCACTTATGGTCCTATAGCTTAGGGAAATTAAAATCAAAAAGACACAGCCACCCCAAAGTTTGGGACGCCTCTGTTTACAAGAACCTCGTTTACCGTACAAGTTCAACATCGCAGAAAGTGAAAAATGGATAAAGAAGTTGTGGTATTTACTTACAAAGCAATATCACTCAGCAATGAAATCTATGTCATCAGGCCCTTAGCAGCACAATGAGTGGATTCAGGTATGATGATTCTAACTGAAATAAGTCACACAGAAAAAGAAACATCATAAGATATCAGTAATACACGGAATGTAAACTTGGCTACACAGGAACTGAATTACAGAACAGAACAGGGTCTCAAATTTAGAAAACCAACTTATGCTTGCTTAAGGGGAAAGGTGAGTTGGGGTGCTGCATAAAACCAGAGATTGAAATGAGCACAGATAAAGTTCCTTAAGCCAAATATGGAATAGACAAGAGCTACTCCTTGCTCAACGAAATGGACTCAACACCGCATATTAAATGCCTAAGAATGTACCTGACTAGTAAGTATCTTAAAACCTATGGATTGCTATGTCTCCGAAAGAGAATCAAGCATGTGTACAGGGGCATAAACACAGCAGTGATAGGATTGGAGAGGTTCGGTGAGCAAATGAAGACCCTTTGAAGTCATATCGCATGGTACCCATTCCACGGGTTTCAACTACCCAGGTTTAAGGTATTCTTCCTTCAGCTAAAACATGCATGTGGAACCTAGAGTATGATCAACCATGTGATCGGGAGACGTGTTCAAATATGTCTCAGTTTTCGTACCCTGGTACTCGGGTGCAACATTCCAGACGCTTTACTAACACCCTCCCGACTTGGAGAGTCAGTCCCTTTAACCTCCTGTTTGGCCCAGTTTGCAATTTCTGCGGAAGATGAACAGGAATAGCGAGAACCAATGAGAGACTAGCTGGAAGGTGTCTGGACGGGCAAATTTAACTCTCATTTCCCACCAGGAAGAGGAATTAACCAAAGGCTCAGCGTGCCGTGCCGGAACAAGATTAGGGCCTGAAGCCATCCTGCGGTGTTGCGGCCAGCTCAAAAGAAAGCGAGTTGAAGAAAGGAGCTCAGGGGCACTGTAATTCACAAACCTGCAGAGTTATAAATGACAGCTATCGTCCAAAAATATACTGAAGTAAGGCTGCCAAGAGGACTTGAAAGCGGGGCAGAATTGCAGGAAACCGATTTCAGGAGGCAGACTGGAATTGCATTGAAAGCATAGGAAAAGAGGCAGAACGTCCACCATGATGCACTTGGCCAAAAAGGGCGTATGCGTTTTTTCCTGAATATATTCAGGAAAAAACGCATACGCCCTTTTTGGCCAACCAAGCAAGCTTGCAAAGGAAATCTGCACTACAATGAAGTCTCACTTCCCCCCGGTCAAAAGGGCCATCTGAAAAAAGTGTAAAATCCAGAAAGGCAGGACAGGCCATGGAGAACTGGGAGCCTTGTTATGCTGATGGGCGGGATGTAAATTGCCAACAGACACTCGGGAGAAGTGTATGGTGTTTCCTGAAACATCTAAAAAACAAAGCAACAGAGCCTAGGGCACTTCCACTTATGGTCCTATAGCTTAGGGAAATTAAAATCAAAAAGACACAGCCACCCCAAAGTTTGGGACGCCTCTGTTTACAAGAACCTCGTTTACAGTACAAGTTCAACATCGCAGAAAGTGAAAAATGGATAAAGAAGTTGTGGTATTTACTTACAAAGCAATATCACTCAGCAATGAAATCTATGTCATCAGGCCCTTAGCAGCACAATGAGTGGATTCAGGTATGATGATTCTAACTGAAATAAGTCACACAGAAAAAGAAACATCATAAGATATCAGTAATACACGGAATGTAAACTTGGCTACACAGGAACTGAATTACAGAACAGAACAGGGTCTCAAATTTAGAAAACCAACTTATGCTTGCTTAAGGGGAAAGGTGAGTTGGGGTGCTGCATAAAACCAGAGATTGAAATGAGCACAGATAAAGTTCCTTAAGCCAAATATGGAATAGACAAGAGCTACTCCTTGCTCAACGAAATGGACTCAACACCGCATATTAAACGCCTAAGAATGTACCTGACTAGTAAGTATCTTAAAACCTATGGATTGCTATGTCTCCGAAAGAGAATCAAGCATGTGTACAGGGGCATAAACGCAGCAGTGATAGGATTGGAGAGGTTCGGTGAGCAAATGAAGACCCTTTGAAGTCATATTGCATGGTACCCATTCCACGGGTTTCAACTACCCAGGTTTAAGGTATTCTTCCTTCAGCTAAAACATGCATGTGGAACCTAGAGTATGATCAACCATGTGATCGGGAGACGTGTTCAAATATGTCTCAGTTTTCGTACCCTGGTACTCGGGTGCAACATTCCAGACGCTTTACTAACACCCTCCCGACTTGGAGAGTCAGTCCCTTTAACCTCCTGTTTGGCCCAGTTTGCAATTTCTGCGGAAGATGAACAGGAATAGCGAGAACCAATGAGAGACTAGCTGGAAGGTGTCTGGACGGGCAAATTTAACTCTCATTTCCCACCAGGAAGAGGAATTAACCAAAGGCTCAGCGTGCCGTGCCGGAACCAGATTAGGGCCTGAAGCCATCCTGCGGTGTTGCGGCCAGCTCAAAAGAAAGCGAGTTGAAGAAAGGAGCTCAGGGGCACTGTAATTCACAAACCTGCAGAGTTATAAATGACAGCTATCGTCCAAAAATATACTGAAGTAAGGCTGCCAAGAGGACTTGAAAGCGGGGCAGAATTGCAGGAAACCGATTTCAGGAGGCAGACTGGAATTGCATTGAAAGCATAGGAAAAGAGGCAGAACGTCCACCATGATGCACTTGGCCAAAAAGGGCGTATGCGTTTTTTCCTGAATATATTCAGGAAAAAACGCATACGCCCTTTTTGGCCAACCAAGCAAGCTTGCAAAGGAAATCTGCACTACAATGAAGTCTCACTTCCCCCCGGTCAAAAGGGCCATCTGAAAAAAGTGTAAAATCCAGAAAGGCAGGACAGGCCATGGAGAACTGGGAGCCTTGTTATGCTGATGGGCGGGATGTAAATTGCCAACAGACACTCGGGAGAAGTGTATGGTGTTTCCTGAAACATCTAAAAAACAAAGCAACAGAGCCTAGGGCACTTCCACTTATGGTCCTATAGCTTAGGGAAATTAAAATCAAAAAGACACAGCCACCCCAAAGTTTGGGACGCCTCTGTTTACAAGAACCTCGTTTACCGTACAAGTTCAACATCGCAGAAAGTGAAAAATGGATAAAGAAGTTGTGGTATTTACTTACAAAGCAATATCACTCAGCAATGAAATCTATGTCATCAGGCCCTTAGCAGCACAATGAGTGGATTCAGGTATGATGATTCTAACTGAAATAAGTCACACAGAAAAAGAAACATCATAAGATATCAGTAATACACGGAATGTAAACTTGGCTACACAGGAACTGAATTACAGAACAGAACAGGGTCTCAAATTTAGAAAACCAACTTATGCTTGCTTAAGGGGAAAGGTGAGTTGGGGTGCTGCATAAAACCAGAGATTGAAATGAGCACAGATAAAGTTCCTTAAGCCAAATATGGAATAGACAAGAGCTACTCCTTGCTCAACGAAATGGACTCAACACCGCATATTAAATGCCTAAGAATGTACCTGACTAGTAAGTATCTTAAAACCTATGGATTGCTATGTCTCCGAAAGAGAATCAAGCATGTGTACAGGGGCATAAACGCAGCAGTGATAGGATTGGAGAGGTTCGGTGAGCAAATGAAGACCCTTTGAAGTCATATCGCATGGTACCCATTCCATGGGTTTCAACTACCCAGGTTTAAGGTATTCTTCCTTCAGCTAAAACATGCATGTGGAACCTAGAGTATGATCAACCATGTGATCGGGAGACGTGTTCAAATATGTCTCAGTTTTCGTACCCTGGTACTCGGGTGCAACATTCCAGACGCTTTACTAACACCCTCCCGACTTGGAGAGTCAGTCCCTTTAACCTCCTGTTTGGCCCAGTTTGCAATTTCTGCGGAAGATGAACAGGAATAGCGAGAACCAATGAGAGACTAGCTGGAAGGTGTCTGGACGGGCAAATTTAACTCTCATTTCCCACCAGGAAGAGGAATTAACCAAAGGCTCAGCGTGCCGTGCCGGAACCAGATTAGGGCCTGAAGCCATCCTGCGGTGTTGCGGCCAGCTCAAAAGAAAGCGAGTTGAAGAAAGGAGCTCAGGGGCACTGTAATTCACAAACCTGCAGAGTTATAAATGACAGCTATCGTCCAAAAATATACTGAAGTAAGGCTGCCAAGAGGACTTGAAAGCGGGGCAGAATTGCAGGAAACCGATTTCAGGAGGCAGACTGGAATTGCATTGAAAGCATAGGAAAAGAGGCAGAACGTCCACCATGATGCACTTGGCCAAAAAGGGCGTATGCGTTTTTTCCTGAATATATTCAGGAAAAAACGCATACGCCCTTTTTGGCCAACCAAGCAAGCTTGCAAAGGAAATCTGCACTACAATGAAGTCTCACTTCCCCCCGGTCAAAAGGGCCATCTGAAAAAAGTGTAAAATCCAGAAAGGCAGGACAGGCCATGGAGAACTGGGAGCCTTGTTATGCTGATGGGCGGGATGTAAATTGCCAACAGACACTCGGGAGAAGTGTATGGTGTTTCCTGAAACATCTAAAAAACAAAGCAACAGAGCCTAGGGCACTTCCACTTATGGTCCTATAGCTTAGGGAAATTAAAATCAAAAAGACACAGCCACCCCAAAGTTTGGGACGCCTCTGTTTACAAGAACCTCGTTTACCGTACAAGTTCAACATCGCAGAAAGTGAAAAATGGATAAAGAAGTTGTGGTATTTACTTACAAAGCAATATCACTCAGCAATGAAATCTATGTCATCAGGCCCTTAGCAGCACAATGAGTGGATTCAGGTATGATGATTCTAACTGAAATAAGTCACACAGAAAAAGAAACATCATAAGATATCAGTAATACACGGAATGTAAACTTGGCTACACAGGAACTGAATTACAGAACAGAACAGGGTCTCAAATTTAGAAAACCAACTTATGCTTGCTTAAGGGGAAAGGTGAGTTGGGGTGCTGCATAAAACCAGAGATTGAAATGAGCACAGATAAAGTTCCTTAAGCCAAATATGGAATAGACAAGAGCTACTCCTTGCTCAACGAAATGGACTCAACACCGCATATTAAACGCCTAAGAATGTACCTGACTAGTAAGTATCTTAAAACCTATGGATTGCTATGTCTCCGAAAGAGAATCAAGCATGTGTACAGGGGCATAAACGCAGCAGTGATAGGATTGGAGAGGTTCGGTGAGCAAATGAAGACCCTTTGAAGTCATATTGCATGGTACCCATTCCACGGGTTTCAACTACCCAGGTTTAAGGTATTCTTCCTTCAGCTAAAACATGCATGTGGAACCTAGAGTATGATCAACCATGTGATCGGGAGACGTGTTCAAATATGTCTCAGTTTTCGTACCCTGGTACTCGGGTGCAACATTCCAGACGCTTTACTAACACCCTCCCGACTTGGAGAGTCAGTCCCTTTAACCTCCTGTTTGGCCCAGTTTGCAATTTCTGCGGAAGATGAACAGGAATAGCGAGAACCAATGAGAGACTAGCTGGAGGTGTCTGGACGGGCAAATTTAACTCTCATTTCCCACCAGGAAGAGGAATTAACCAAAGGCTCAGCGTGCCGTGCCGGAACCAGATTAGGGCCTGAAGCCATCCTGCGGTGTTGCGGCCAGCTCAAAAGAAAGCGAGTTGAAGAAAGGAGCTCAGGGGCACTGTAATTCACAAACCTGCAGAGTTATAAATGACAGCTATCGTCCAAAAATATACTGAAGTAAGGCTGCCAAGAGGACTTGAAAGCGGGGCAGAATTGCAGGAAACCGATTTCAGGAGGTAGACTGGAATTGCATTGAAAGCATAGGAAAAGAGGCAGAACGTCCACAATGATGCACTTGGCCAAAAAGGGCGTATGCGTTTTTTCCTGAATATATTCAGGAAAAAACGCATACGCACTTTTTGGCCAACCAAGCAAGCTTGCAAAGGAAATCTGCACTACAATGAAGTCTCACTTCCCCCCGGTCAAAAGGGCCATCTGAAAAAAGTGTAAAATCCAGAAAGGCAGGACAGGCCATGGAGAACTGGGAGCCTTGTTATGCTGATGGGCGGGATGTAAATTGCCAACAGACACTCGGGAGAAGTGTATGGTGTTTCCTGAAACATCTAAAAAACAAAGCAACAGAGCCTAGGGCACTTCCACTTATGGTCCTATAGCTTAGGGAAATTAAAATCAAAAAGACACAGCCACCCCAAAGTTTGGGACGCCTCTGTTTACAAGAACCTCGTTTACCGTACAAGTTCAACATCGCAGAAAGTGAAAAATGGATAAAGAAGTTGTGGTATTTACTTACAAAGCAATATCACTCAGCAATGAAATCTATGTCATCAGGCCCTTAGCAGCACAATGAGTGGATTCAGGTATGATGATTCTAACTGAAATAAGTCACACAGAAAAAGAAACATCATAAAATATCAGTAATACACGGAATGTAAACTTGGCTACACAGGAACTGAATTACAGAACAGAACAGGGTCTCAAATTTAGAAAACCAACTTATGCTTGCTTAAGGGGAAAGGTGAGTTGGGGTGCTGCATAAAACCAGAGATTGAAATGAGCACAGATAAAGTTCCTTAAGCCAAATATGGAATAGACAAGAGCTACTCCTTGCTCAACGAAATGGACTCAACACCGCATATTAAATGCCTAAGAATGTACCTGACTAGTAAGTATCTTAAAACCTATGGATTGCTATGTCTCCGAAAGAGAATCAAGCATGTGTACAGGGGCATAAACGCAGCAGTGATAGGATTGGAGAGGTTCGGTGAGCAAATGAAGACCCTTTGAAGTCATATTGCATGGTACCCATTCCACGGGTTTCAACTACCCAGGTTTAAGGTATTCTTCCTTCAGCTAAAACATGCATGTGGAACCTAGAGTATGATCAACCATGTGATCGGGAGACGTGTTCAAATATGTCTCAGTTTTCGTACCCTGGTACTCGGGTGCAACATTCCAGACGCTTTACTAACACCCTCCCGACTTGGAGAGTCAGTCCCTTTAACCTCCTGTTTGGCCCAGTTTGCAATTTCTGCGGAAGATGAACAGGAATAGCGAGAACCAATGAGAGACTAGCTGGAAGGTGTCTGGACGGGCAAATTTAACTCTCATTTCCCACCAGGAAGAGGAATTAACCAAAGGCTCAGCGTGCCGTGCCAGAACCAGATTAGGGCCTGAAGCCATCCTGCGGTGTTGCGGCCAGCTCAAAAGAAAGCGAGTTGAAGAAAGGAGCTCAGGGGCACTGTAATTCACAAACCTGCAGAGTTATAAATGACAGCTATCGTCCAAAAATATACTGAAGTAAGGCTGCCAAGAGGACTTGAAAGCGGGGCAGAATTGCAGGAAACCGATTTCAGGAGGCAGACTGGAATTGCATTGAAAGCATAGGAAAAGAGGCAGAACGTCCACCATGATGCACTTGGCCAAAAAGGGCGTATGCGTTTTTTCCTGAATATATTCAGGAAAAAACGCATACGCCCTTTTTGGCCAACCAAGCAAGCTTGCAAAGGAAATCTGCACTACAATGAAGTCTCACTTCCCCCCGGTCAAAAGGGCCATCTGAAAAAAGTGTAAAATCCAGAAAGGCAGGACAGGCCATCGAGAACTGGGAGCCTTGTTATGCTGATGGGCGGGATGTAAATTGCCAACAGACACTCGGGAGAAGTGTATGGTGTTTCCTGAAACATCTAAAAAACAAAGCAACAGAGCCTAGGGCACTTCCACTTATGGTCCTATAGCTTAGGGAAATTAAAATCAAAAAGACACAGCCACCCCAAAGTTTGGGACGCCTCTGTTTACAAGAACCTCATTTACCGTACAAGTTCAACATCGCAGAAAGTGAAAAATGGATAAAGAAGTTGTGGTATTTACTTACAAAGCAATATCACTCAGCAATGAAATCTATGTCATCAGGCCCTTAGCAGCACAATGAGTGGATTCAGGTATGATGATTCTAACTGAAATAAGTCACACAGAAAAAGAAACATCATAAGATATCAGTAATACACGGAATGTAAACTTGGCTACACAGGAACTGAATTACAGAACAGAACAGGGTCTCAAATTTAGAAAACCAACTTATGCTTGCTTAAGGGGAAAGGTGAGTTGGGGTGCTGCATAAAACCAGAGATTGAAATGAGCACAGATAAAGTTCCTTAAGCCAAATATGGAATAGACAAGAGCTACTCCTTGCTCAACGAAATGGACTCAACACCGCATATTAAATGCCTAAGAATGTACCTGACTAGTAAGTATCTTAAAACCTATGGATTGCTATGTCTCCGAAAGAGAATCAAGCATGTGTACAGGGGCATAAACACAGCAGTGATAGGATTGGAGAGGTTCGGTGAGCAAATGAAGACCCTTTGAAGTCATATTGCATGGTACCCATTCCACGGGTTTCAACTACCCAGGTTTAAGGTATTCTTCCTTCAGCTAAAACATGCATGTGGAACCTAGAGTATGATCAACCATGTGATCGGGAGACGTGTTCAAATATGTCTCAGTTTTCGTACCCTGGTACTCGGGTGCAACATTCCAGACGCTTTACTAACACCCTCCCGACTTGGAGAGTCAGTCCCTTTAACCTCCTGTTTGGCCCAGTTTGCAATTTCTGCGGAAGATGAACAGGAATAGCGAGAACCAATGAGAGACTAGCTGGAAGTGTCTGGACGGGCAAATTTAACTCTCATTTCCCACCAGGAAGAGGAATTAACCAAAGGCTCAGCGTGCCGTGCCGGAACCAGATTAGGGCCTGAAGCCATCCTGCGGTGTTGCGGCCAGCTCAAAAGAAAGCGAGTTGAAGAAAGGAGCTCAGGGGCACTGTAATTCACAAACCTGCAGAGTTATAAATGACAGCTATCGTCCAAAAATATACTGAAGTAAGGCTGCCAAGAGGACTTGAAAGCGGGGCAGAATTGCAGGAAACCGATTTCAGGAGGTAGACTGGAATTGCATTGAAAGCATAGGAAAAGAGGCAGAACGTCCACAATGATGCACTTGGCCAAAAAGGGCGTATGCGTTTTTTCCTGAATATATTCAGGAAAAAACGCATACGCCCTTTTTGGCCAACCAAGCAAGCTTGCAAAGGAAATCTGCACTACAATGAAGTCTCACTTCCCCCCGGTCAAAAGGGCCATCTGAAAAAAGTGTAAAATCCAGAAAGGCAGGACAGGCCATCGAGAACTGGGAGCCTTGTTATGCTGATGGGCGGGATGTAAATTGCCAACAGACACTCGGGAGAAGTGTATGGTGTTTCCTGAAACATCTAAAAAACAAAGCAACAGAGCCTAGGGCACTTCCACTTATGGTCCTATAGCTTAGGGAAATTAAAATCAAAAAGACACAGCCACCCCAAAGTTTGGGACGCCTCTGTTTACAAGAACCTCGTTTACCGTACAAGTTCAACATCGCAGAAAGTGAAAAATGGATAAAGAAGTTGTGGTATTTACTTACAAAGCAATATCACTCAGCAATGAAATCTATGTCATCAGGCCCTTAGCAGCACAATGAGTGGATTCAGGTATGATGATTCTAACTGAAATAAGTCACACAGAAAAAGAAACATCATAAGATATCTGTAATACACGGAATGTAAACTTGGCTACACAGGAACTGAATTACAGAACAGAACAGGGTCTCAAATTTAGAAAACCAACTTATGCTTGCTTAAGGGGAAAGGTGAGTTGGGGTGCTGCATAAAACCAGAGATTGAAATGAGCACAGATAAAGTTCCTTAAGCCAAATATGGAATAGACAAGAGCTACTCCTTGCTCAACGAAATGGACTCAACACCGCATATTAAATGCCTAAGAATGTACCTGACTAGTAAGTATCTTAAAACCTATGGATTGCTATGTCTCCGAAAGAGAATCAAGCATGTGTACAGGGGCATAAACGCAGCAGTGATAGGATTGGAGAGGTTCGGTGAGCAAATGAAGACCCTTTGAAGTCATATTGCATGGTACCCATTCCACGGGTTTCAACTACCCAGGTTTAAGGTATTCTTCCTTCAGCTAAAACATGCATGTGGTACCTAGAGTATGATCAACCATGTGATCGGGAGACGTGTTCAAATATGTCTCAGTTTTCGTACCCTGGTACTCGGGTGCAACATTCCAGACGCTTTACTAACACCCTCCCGACTTGGAGAGTCAGTCCCTTTAACCTCCTGTTTGGCCCAGTTTGCAATTTCTGCGGAAGATGAACAGGAATAGCGAGAACCAATGAGAGACTAGCTGGAGGTGTCTGGACGGGCAAATTTAACTCTCATTTCCCACCAGGAAGAGGAATTAACCAAAGGCTCAGCGTGCCGTGCCGGAACCAGATTAGGGCCTGAAGCCATCCTGCGGTGTTGCGGCCAACTCAAAAGAAAGCGAGTTGAAGAAAGGAGCTCAGGGGCACTGTAATTCACAAACCTGCAGAGTTATAAATGACAGCTATCGTCCAAAAATATACTGAAGTAAGGCTGCCAAGAGGACTTGAAAGCGGGGCAGAATTGCAGGAAACCGATTTCAGGAGGTAGACTGGAATTGCAGTGAAAGCAAAGGATAAGAGGCAGAACGTCCACAATGATGCACTTGGCCAAAAAGGGCGTATGCGTTTTTTCCTGAATATATTCAGGAAAAAACGCATACGCCCTTTTTGGCCAACCAAGCAAGCTTGCAAAGGAAATCTGCACTACAATGAAGTCTCACTTCCCCCCGGTCAAAAGGGCCATCTGAAAAAAGTGTAAAATCCAGAAAGGCAGGACAGGCCATGGAGAACTGGGAGCCTTGTTATGCTGATGGGCGGGATGTAAATTGCCAACAGACACTCGGGAGAAGTGTATGGTGTTTCCTGAAACATCTAAAAAACAAAGCAACAGAGCCTAGGGCACTTCCACTTATGGTCCTATAGCTTAGGGAAATTAAAATCAAAAAGACACAGCCACCCCAAAGTTTGGGACGCCTCTGTTTACAAGAACCTCGTTTACAGTACAAGTTCAACATCGCAGAAAGTGAAAAATGGATAAAGAAGTTGTGGTATTTACTTACAAAGCAATATCACTCAGCAATGAAATCTATGTCATCAGGCCCTTAGCAGCACAATGAGTGGATTCAGGTATGATGATTCTAACTGAAATAAGTCACACAGAAAAAGAAACATCATAAGATATCAGTAATACACGGAATGTAAACTTGGCTACACAGGAACTGAATTACAGAACAGAACAGGGTCTCAAATTTAGAAAACCAACTTATGCTTGCTTAAGGGGAAAGGTGAGTTGGGGTGCTGCATAAAACCAGAGATTGAAATGAGCACAGATAAAGTTCCTTAAGCCAAATATGGAATAGACAAGAGCTACTCCTTGCTCAACGAAATGGACTCAACACCGCATATTAAATGCCTAAGAATGTACCTGACTAGTAAGTATCTTAAAACCTATGGATTGCTATGTCTCCGAAAGAGAATCAAGCATGTGTACAGGGGCATAAACGCAGCAGTGATAGGATTGGAGAGGTTCGGTGAGCAAATGAAGACCCTTTGAAGTCATATTGCATGGTACCCATTCCACGGGTTTCAACTACCCAGGTTTAAGGTATTCTTCCTTCAGCTAAAACATGCATGTGGAACCTAGAGTATGATCAACCATGTGATCGGGAGACGTGTTCAAATATGTCTCAGTTTTCGTACCCTGGTACTCGGGTGCAACATTCCAGACGCTTTACTAACACCCTCCCGACTTGGAGAGTCAGTCCCTTTAACCTCCTGTTTGGCCCAGTTTGCAATTTCTGCGGAAGATGAACAGGAATAGCGAGAACCAATGAGAGACTAGCTGGAAGGTGTCTGGACGGGCAAATTTAACTCTCATTTCCCACCAGGAAGAGGAATTAACCAAAGGCTCAGCGTGCCGTGCCGGAACCAGATTAGGGCCTGAAGCCATCCTGCGGTGTTGCGGCCAGCTCAAAAGAAAGCGAGTTGAAGAAAGGAGCTCAGGGGCACTGTAATTCACAAACCTGCAGAGTTATAAATGACAGCTATCGTCCAAAAATATACTGAAGTAAGGCTGCCAAGAGGACTTGAAAGCGGGGCAGAATTGCAGGAAACCGATTTCAGGAGGCAGACTGGAATTGCATTGAAAGCATAGGAAAAGAGGCAGAACGTCCACCATGATGCACTTGGCCAAAAAGGGCGTATGCGTTTTTTCCTGAATATATTCAGGAAAAAACGCATACGCCCTTTTTGGCCAACCAAGCAAGCTTGCAAAGGAAATCTGCACTACAATGAAGTCTCACTTCCCCCCGGTCAAAAGGGCCATCTGAAAAAAGTGTAAAATCCAGAAAGGCAGGACAGGCCATCGAGAACTGGGAGCCTTGTTATGCTGATGGGCGGGATGTAAATTGCCAACAGACACTCGGGAGAAGTGTATGGTGTTTCCTGAAACATCTAAAAAACAAAGCAACAGAGCCTAGGGCACTTCCACTTATGGTCCTATAGCTTAGGGAAATTAAAATCAAAAAGACACAGCCACCCCAAAGTTTGGGACGCCTCTGTTTACAAGAACCTCGTTTACCGTACAAGTTCAACATCGCAGAAAGTGAAAAATGGATAAAGAAGTTGTGGTATTTACTTACAAAGCAATATCACTCAGCAATGAAATCTATGTCATCAGGCCCTTAGCAGCACAATGAGTGGATTCAGGTATGATGATTCTAACTGAAATAAGTCACACAGAAAAAGAAACATCATAAGATATCTGTAATACACGGAATGTAAACTTGGCTACACAGGAACTGAATTACAGAACAGAACAGGGTCTCAAATTTAGAAAACCAACTTATGCTTGCTTAAGGGGAAAGGTGAGTTGGGGTGCTGCATAAAACCAGAGATTGAAATGAGCACAGATAAAGTTCCTTAAGCCAAATATGGAATAGACAAGAGCTACTCCTTGCTCAACGAAATGGACTCAACACCGCATATTAAATGCCTAAGAATGTACCTGACTAGTAAGTATCTTAAAACCTATGGATTGCTATGTCTCCGAAAGAGAATCAAGCATGTGTACAGGGGCATAAACGCAGCAGTGATAGGATTGGAGAGGTTCGGTGAGCAAATGAAGACCCTTTGAAGTCATATTGCATGGTACCCATTCCACGGGTTTCAACTACCCAGGTTTAAGGTATTCTTCCTTCAGCTAAAACATGCATGTGGTACCTAGAGTATGATCAACCATGTGATCGGGAGACGTGTTCAAATATGTCTCAGTTTTCGTACCCTGGTACTCGGGTGCAACATTCCAGACGCTTTACTAACACCCTCCCGACTTGGAGAGTCAGTCCCTTTAACCTCCTGTTTGGCCCAGTTTGCAATTTCTGCGGAAGATGAACAGGAATAGCGAGAACCAATGAGAGACTAGCTGGAGGTGTCTGGACGGGCAAATTTAACTCTCATTTCCCACCAGGAAGAGGAATTAACCAAAGGCTCAGCGTGCCGTGCCGGAACCAGATTAGGGCCTGAAGCCATCCTGCGGTGTTGCGGCCAGCTCAAAAGAAAGCGAGTTGAAGAAAGGAGCTCAGGGGCACTGTAATTCACAAACCTGCAGAGTTATAAATGACAGCTATCGTCCAAAAATATACTGAAGTAAGGCTGCCAAGAGGACTTGAAAGCGGGGCAGAATTGCAGGAAACCGATTTCAGGAGGTAGACTGGAATTGCAGTGAAAGCATAGGATAAGAGGCAGAACGTCCACAATGATGCACTTGGCCAAAAAGGGCGTATGCGTTTTTTCCTGAATATATTCAGGAAAAAACGCATACGCCCTTTTTGGCCAACCAAGCAAGCTTGCAAAGGAAATCTGCACTACAATGAAGTCTCACTTCCCCCCGGTCAAAAGGGCCATCTGAAAAAAGTGTAAAATCCAGAAAGGCAGGACAGGCCATGGAGAACTGGGAGCCTTGTTATGCTGATGGGCGGGATGTAAATTGCCAACAGACACTCGGGAGAAGTGTATGGTGTTTCCTGAAACATCTAAAAAACAAAGCAACAGAGCCTAGGGCACTTCCACTTATGGTCCTATAGCTTAGGGAAATTAAAATCAAAAAGACACAGCCACCCCAAAGTTTGGGACGCCTCTGTTTACAAGAACCTCGTTTACAGTACAAGTTCAACATCGCAGAAAGTGAAAAATGGATAAAGAAGTTGTGGTATTTACTTACAAAGCAATATCACTCAGCAATGAAATCTATGTCATCAGGCCCTTAGCAGCACAATGAGTGGATTCAGGTATGATGATTCTAACTGAAATAAGTCACACAGAAAAAGAACCATCATAAGATATCAGTAATACACGGAATGTAAACTTGGCTACACAGGAACTGAATTACAGAACAGAACAGGGTCTCAAATTTAGAAAACCAACTTATGCTTGCTTAAGGGGAAAGGTGAGTTGGGGTGCTGCATAAAACCAGAGATTGAAATGAGCACAGATAAAGTTCCTTAAGCCAAATATGGAATAGACAAGAGCTACTCCTTGCTCAACGAAATGGACTCAACACCGCATATTAAATGCCTAAGAATGTACCTGACTAGTAAGTATCTTAAAACCTATGGATTGCTATGTCTCCGAAAGAGAATCAAGCATGTGTACAGGGGCATAAACGCAGCAGTGATAGGATTGGAGAGGTTCGGTGAGCAAATGAAGACCCTTTGAAATCATATTGCATGGTACCCATTCCATGGGTTTCAACTACCCAGGTTTAAGGTATTCTTCCTTCAGCTAAAACATGCATGTGGTACCTAGAGTATGATCAACCATGTGATCGGGAGACGTGTTCAAATATGTCTCAGTTTTCGTACCCTGGTACTCGGGTGCAACATTCCAGACGCTTTACTAACACCCTCCCGACTTGGAGAGTCAGTCCCTTTAACCTCCTGTTTGGCCCAGTTTGCAATTTCTGCGGAAGATGAACAGGAATAGCGAGAACCAATGAGAGACTAGCTGGAGGTGTCTGGACGGGCAAATTTAACTCTCATTTCCCACCAGGAAGAGGAATTAACCAAAGGCTCAGCGTGCCGTGCCGGAACCAGATTAGGGCCTGAAGCCATCCTGCGGTGTTGCGGCCAGCTCAAAAGAAAGCGAGTTGAAGAAAGGAGCTCAGGGGCACTGTAATTCACAAACCTGCAGAGTTATAAATGACAGCTATCGTCCAAAAATATACTGAAGTAAGGCTGCCAAGAGGACTTGAAAGCGGGGCAGAATTGCAGGAAACCGATTTCAGGAGGTAGACTGGAATTGCAGTGAAAGCATAGGATAAGAGGCAGAACGTCCACAATGATGCACTTGGCCAAAAAGGGCGTATGCGTTTTTTCCTGAATATATTCAGGAAAAAACGCATACGCCCTTTTTGGCCAACCAAGCAAGCTTGCAAAGGAAATCTGCACTACAATGAAGTCTCACTTCCCCCCGGTCAAAAGGGCCATCTGAAAAAAGTGTAAAATCCAGAAAGGCAGGACAGGCCATGGAGAACTGGGAGCCTTGTTATGCTGATGGGCGGGATGTAAATTGCCAACAGACACTCGGGAGAAGTGTATGGTGTTTCCTGAAACATCTAAAAAACAAAGCAACAGAGCCTAGGGCACTTCCACTTATGGTCCTATAGCTTAGGGAAATTAAAATCAAAAAGACACAGCCACCCCAAAGTTTGGGACGCCTCTGTTTACAAGAACCTCGTTTACAGTACAAGTTCAACATCGCAGAAAGTGAAAAATGGATAAAGAAGTTGTGGTATTTACTTACAAAGCAATATCACTCAGCAATGAAATCTATGTCATCAGGCCCTTAGCAGCACAATGAGTGGATTCAGGTATGATGATTCTAACTGAAATAAGTCACACAGAAAAAGAACCATCATAAGATATCAGTAATACACGGAATGTAAACTTGGCTACACAGGAACTGAATTACAGAACAGAACAGGGTCTCAAATTTAGAAAACCAACTTATGCTTGCTTAAGGGGAAAGGTGAGTTGGGGTGCTGCATAAAACCAGAGATTGAAATGAGCACAGATAAAGTTCCTTAAGCCAAATATGGAATAGACAAGAGCTACTCCTTGCTCAACGAAATGGACTCAACACCGCATATTAAATGCCTAAGAATGTACCTGACTAGTAAGTATCTTAAAACCTATGGATTGCTATGTCTCCGAAAGAGAATCAAGCATGTGTACAGGGGCATAAACGCAGCAGTGATAGGATTGGAGAGGTTCGGTGAGCAAATGAAGACCCTTTGAAATCATATTGCATGGTACCCATTCCATGGGTTTCAACTACCCAGGTTTAAGGTATTCTTCCTTCAGCTAAAACATGCATGTGGTACCTAGAGTATGATCAACCATGTGATCGGGAGACGTGTTCAAATATGTCTCAGTTTTCGTACCCTGGTACTCGGGTGCAACATTCCAGACGCTTTACTAACACCCTCCCGACTTGGAGAGTCAGTCCCTTTAACCTCCTGTTTGGCCCAGTTTGCAATTTCTGCGGAAGATGAACAGGAATAGCGAGAACCAATGAGAGACTAGCTGGAGGTGTCTGGACGGGCAAATTTAACTCTCATTTCCCACCAGGAAGAGGAATTAACCAAAGGCTCAGCGTGCCGTGCCGGAACCAGATTAGGGCCTGAAGCCATCCTGCGGTGTTGCGGCCAGCTCAAAAGAAAGCGAGTTGAAGAAAGGAGCTCAGGGGCACTGTAATTCACAAACCTGCAGAGTTATAAATGACAGCTATCGTCCAAAAATATACTGAAGTAAGGCTGCCAAGAGGACTTGAAAGCGGGGCAGAATTGCAGGAAACCGATTTCAGGAGGTAGACTGGAATTGCATTGAAAGCATAGGAAAAGAGGCAGAACGTCCACAATGATGCACTTGGCCAAAAAGGGCGTATGAGTTTTTTCCTGAATATATTCAGGAAAAAACGCATACGCCCTTTTTGGCCAACCAAGCAAGCTTGCAAAGGAAATCTGCACTACAATGAAGTCTCACTTCCCCCCGGTCAAAAGGGCCATCTGAAAAAAGTGTAAAATCCAGAAAGGCAGGACAGGCCATGGAGAACTGGGAGCCTTGTTATGCTGATGGGCGGGATGTAAATTGCCAACAGACACTCGGGAGAAGTGTATGGTGTTTCCTGAAACATCTAAAAAACAAAGCAACAGAGCCTAGGGCACTTCCACTTATGGTCCTATAGTTTAGGGAAATTAAAATCAAAAAGACACAGCCACCCCAAAGTTTGGGACGCCTCTGTTTACAAGAACCTCGTTTACCGTACAAGTTCAACATCGCAGAAAGTGAAAAATGGATAAAGAAGTTGTGGTATTTACTTACAAAGCAATATCACTCAGCAATGAAATCTATGTCATCAGGCCCTTAGCAGCACAATGAGTGGATTCAGGTATGATGATTCTAACTGAAATAAGTCACACAGAAAAAGAAACATCATAAGATATCTGTAATACACGGAATGTAAACTTGGCTACACAGGAACTGAATTACAGAACAGAACAGGGTCTCAAATTTAGAAAACCAACTTATGCTTGCTTAAGGGGAAAGGTGAGTTGGGGTGCTGCATAAAACCAGAGATTGAAATGAGCACAGATAAAGTTCCTTAAGCCAAATATGGAATAGACAAGAGCTACTGCTTGCTCAACGAAATGGACTCAACACCGCATATTAAATGCCTAAGAATGTACCTGACTAGTAAGTATCTTAAAACCTATGGATTGCTATGTCTCCGAAAGAGAATCAAGCATGTGTACAGGGGCATAAACGCAGCAGTGATAGGATTGGAGAGGTTCGGTGAGCAAATGAAGACCCTTTGAAGTCATATTGCATGGTACCCATTCCACGGGTTTCAACTACCCAGGTTTAAGGTATTCTTCCTTCAGCTAAAACATGCATGTGGTACCTAGAGTATGATCAACCATGTGATCGGGAGACGTGTTCAAATATGTCTCAGTTTTCGTACCCTGGTACTCGGGTGCAACATTCCAGACGCTTTACTAACACCCTCCCGACTTGGAGAGTCAGTCCCTTTAACCTCCTGTTTGGCCCAGTTTGCAATTTCTGCGGAAGATGAACAGGAATAGCGAGAACCAATGAGAGACTAGCTGGAGGTGTCTGGACGGGCAAATTTAACTCTCATTTCCCACCAGGAAGAGGAATTAACCAAAGGCTCAGCGTGCCGTGCCGGAACCAGATTAGGGCCTGAAGCCATCCTGCGGTGTTGCGGCCAGCTCAAAAGAAAGCGAGTTGAAGAAAGGAGCTCAGGGGCACTGTAATTCACAAACCTGCAGAGTTATAAATGACAGCTATCGTCCAAAAATATACTGAAGTAAGGCTGCCAAGAGGACTTGAAAGCGGGGCAGAATTGCAGGAAACCGATTTCAGGAGGTAGACTGGAATTGCAGTGAAAGCATAGGATAAGAGGCAGAACGTCCACAATGATGCACTTGGCCAAAAAGGGCGTATGCGTTTTTTCCTGAATATATTCAGGAAAAAACGCATACGCCCTTTTTGGCCAACCAAGCAAGCTTGCAAAGGAAATCTGCACTACAATGAAGTCTCACTTCCCCCCGGTCAAAAGGGCCATCTGAAAAAAGTGTAAAATCCAGAAAGGCAGGACAGGCCATGGAGAACTGGGAGCCTTGTTATGCTGATGGGCGGGATGTAAATTGCCAACAGACACTCGGGAGAAGTGTATGGTGTTTCCTGAAACATCTAAAAAACAAAGCAACAGAGCCTAGGGCACTTCCACTTATGGTCCTATAGCTTAGGGAAATTAAAATCAAAAAGACACAGCCACCCCAAAGTTTGGGACGCCTCTGTTTACAAGAACCTCGTTTACAGTACAAGTTCAACATCGCAGAAAGTGAAAAATGGATAAAGAAGTTGTGGTATTTACTTACAAAGCAATATCACTCAGCAATGAAATCTATGTCATCAGGCCCTTAGCAGCACAATGAGTGGATTCAGGTATGATGATTCTAACTGAAATAAGTCACACAGAAAAAGAACCATCATAAGATATCAGTAATACACGGAATGTAAACTTGGCTACACAGGAACTGAATTACAGAACAGAACAGGGTCTCAAATTTAGAAAACCAACTTATGCTTGCTTAAGGGGAAAGGTGAGTTGGGGTGCTGCATAAAACCAGAGATTGAAATGAGCACAGATAAAGTTCCTTAAGCCAAATATGGAATAGACAAGAGCTACTCCTTGCTCAACGAAATGGACTCAACACCGCATATTAAATGCCTAAGAATGTACCTGACTAGTAAGTATCTTAAAACCTATGGATTGCTATGTCTCCGAAAGAGAATCAAGCATGTGTACAGGGGCATAAACGCAGCAGTGATAGGATTGGAGAGGTTCGGTGAGCAAATGAAGACCCTTTGAAATCATATTGCATGGTACCCATTCCATGGGTTTCAACTACCCAGGTTTAAGGTATTCTTCCTTCAGCTAAAACATGCATGTGGTACCTAGAGTATGATCAACCATGTGATCGGGAGATGTGTTCAAATATGTCTCAGTTTTCGTACCCTGGTACTCGGGTGCAACATTCCAGACGCTTTACTAACACCCTCCCGACTTGGAGAGTCAGTCCCTTTAACCTCCTGTTTGGCCCAGTTTGCAATTTCTGCGGAAGATGAACAGGAATAGCGAGAACCAATGAGAGACTAGCTGGAGGTGTCTGGACGGGCAAATTTAACTCTCATTTCCCACCAGGAAGAGGAATTAACCAAAGGCTCAGCGTGCCGTGCCGGAACCAGATTAGGGCCTGAAGCCATCCTGCGGTGTTGCGGCCAGCTCAAAAGAAAGCGAGTTGAAGAAAGGAGCTCAGGGGCACTGTAATTCACAAACCTGCAGAGTTATAAATGACAGCTATCGTCCAAAAATATACTGAAGTAAGGCTGCCAAGAGGACTTGAAAGCGGGGCAGAATTGCAGGAAACCGATTTCAGGAGGTAGACTGGAATTGCAGTGAAAGCATAGGATAAGAGGCAGAACGTCCACAATGATGCACTTGGCCAAAAAGGGCGTATGCGTTTTTTCCTGAATATATTCAGGAAAAAACGCATACGCCCTTTTTGGCCAACCAAGCAAGCTTGCAAAGGAAATCTGCACTACAATGAAGTCTCACTTCCCCCCGGTCAAAAGGGCCATCTGAAAAAAGTGTAAAATCCAGAAAGGCAGGACAGGCCATGGAGAACTGGGAGCCTTGTTATGCTGATGGGCGGGATGTAAATTGCCAACAGACACTCGGGAGAAGTGTATGGTGTTTCCTGAAACATCTAAAAAACAAAGCAACAGAGCCTAGGGCACTTCCACTTATGGTCCTATAGCTTAGGGAAATTAAAATCAAAAAGACACAGCCACCCCAAAGTTTGGGACGCCTCTGTTTACAAGAACCTCGTTTACAGTACAAGTTCAACATCGCAGAAAGTGAAAAATGGATAAAGAAGTTGTGGTATTTACTTACAAAGCAATATCACTCAGCAATGAAATCTATGTCATCAGGCCCTTAGCAGCACAATGAGTGGATTCAGGTATGATGATTCTAACTGAAATAAGTCACACAGAAAAAGAACCATCATAAGATATCAGTAATACACGGAATGTAAACTTGGCTACACAGGAACTGAATTACAGAACAGAACAGGGTCTCAAATTTAGAAAACCAACTTATGCTTGCTTAAGGGGAAAGGTGAGTTGGGGTGCTGCATAAAACCAGAGATTGAAATGAGCACAGATAAAGTTCCTTAAGCCAAATATGGAATAGACAAGAGCTACTCCTTGCTCAACGAAATGGACTCAACACCGCATATTAAATGCCTAAGAATGTACCTGACTAGTAAGTATCTTAAAACCTATGGATTGCTATGTCTCCGAAAGAGAATCAAGCATGTGTACAGGGGCATAAACGCAGCAGTGATAGGATTGGAGAGGTTCGGTGAGCAAATGAAGACCCTTTGAAATCATATTGCATGGTACCCATTCCATGGGTTTCAACTACCCAGGTTTAAGGTATTCTTCCTTCAGCTAAAACATGCATGTGGTACCTAGAGTATGATCAACCATGTGATCGGGAGACGTGTTCAAATATGTCTCAGTTTTCGTACCCTGGTACTCGGGTGCAACATTCCAGACGCTTTACTAACACCCTCCCGACTTGGAGAGTCAGTCCCTTTAACCTCCTGTTTGGCCCAGTTTGCAATTTCTGCGGAAGATGAACAGGAATAGCGAGAACCAATGAGAGACTAGCTGGATGTGTCTGGACGGGCAAATTTAACTCTCATTTCCCACCAGGAAGAGGAATTAACCAAAGGCTCAGCGTGCCGTGCCGGAACCAGATTAGGGCCTGAAGCCATCCTGCGGTGTTGCGGCCAGCTCAAAAGAAAGCGAGTTGAAGAAAGGAGCTCAGGGGCACTGTAATTCACAAACCTGCAGAGTTATAAATGACAGCTATCGTCCAAAAATATACTGAAGTAAGGCTGCCAAGAGGACTTGAAAGCGGGGCAGAATTGCAGGAAACCGATTTCAGGAGGTAGACTGGAATTGCATTGAAAGCATAGGAAAAGAGGCAGAACGTCCACAATGATGCACTTGGCCAAAAAGGGCGTATGCGTTTTTTCCTGAATATATTCAGGAAAAAACGCATACGCCCTTTTTGGCCAACCAAGCAAGCTTGCAAAGGAAATCTGCACTACAATGAAGTCTCACTTCCCCCCGGTCAAAAGGGCCATCTGAAAAAAGTGTAAAATCCAGAAAGGCAGGACAGGCCATGGAGAACTGGGAGCCTTGTTATGCTGATGGGCGGGATGTAAATTGCCAACAGACACTCGGGAGAAGTGTATGGTGTTTCCTGAAACATCTAAAAAACAAAGCAACAGAGCCTAGGGCACTTCCACTTATGGTCCTATAGTTTAGGGAAATTAAAATCAAAAAGACACAGCCACCCCAAAGTTTGGGACGCCTCTGTTTACAAGAACCTCGTTTACCGTACAAGTTCAACATCGCAGAAAGTGAAAAATGGATAAAGAAGTTGTGGTATTTACTTACAAAGCAATATCACTCAGCAATGAAATCTATGTCATCAGGCCCTTAGCAGCACAATGAGTGGATTCAGGTATGATGATTCTAACTGAAATAAGTCACACAGAAAAAGAAACATCATAAGATATCTGTAATACACGGAATGTAAACTTGGCTACACAGGAACTGAATTACAGAACAGAACAGGGTCTCAAATTTAGAAAACCAACTTATGCTTGCTTAAGGGGAAAGGTGAGTTGGGGTGCTGCATAAAACCAGAGATTGAAATGAGCACAGATAAAGTTCCTTAAGCCAAATATGGAATAGACAAGAGCTACTCCTTGCTCAACGAAATGGACTCAACACCGCATATTAAATGCCTAAGAATGTACCTGACTAGTAAGTATCTTAAAACCTATGGATTGCTATGTCTCCGAAAGAGAATCAAGCATGTGTACAGGGGCATAAACGCAGCAGTGATAGGATTGGAGAGGTTCGGTGAGCAAATGAAGACCCTTTGAAATCATATTGCATGGTACCCATTCCATGGGTTTCAACTACCCAGGTTTAAGGTATTCTTCCTTCAGCTAAAACATGCATGTGGTACCTAGAGTATGATCAACCATGTGATCGGGAGACGTGTTCAAATATGTCTCAGTTTTCGTACCCTGGTACTCAGGTGCAACATTCCAGACGCTTTACTAACACCCTCCCGACTTGGAGAGTCAGTCCCTTTAACCTCCTGTTTGGCCCAGTTTGCAATTTCTGCGGAAGATGAACAGGAATAGCGAGAACCAATGAGAGACTAGCTGGAGGTGTCTGGACGGGCAAATTTAACTCTCATTTCCCACCAGGAAGAGGAATTAACCAAAGGCTCAGCGTGCCGTGCCGGAACCAGATTAGGGCCTGAAGCCATCCTGCGGTGTTGCGGCCAGCTCAAAAGAAAGCGAGTTGAAGAAAGGAGCTCAGGGGCACTGTAATTCACAAACCTGCAGAGTTATAAATGACAGCTATCGTCCAAAAATATACTGAAGTAAGGCTGCCAAGAGGACTTGAAAGCGGGGCAGAATTGCAGGAAACCGATTTCAGGAGGTAGACTGGAATTGCAGTGAAAGCATAGGATAAGAGGCAGAACGTCCACAATGATGCACTTGGCCAAAAAGGGCGTATGCGTTTTTTCCTGAATATATTCAGGAAAAAACGCATACGCCCTTTTTGGCCAACCAAGCAAGCTTGCAAAGGAAATCTGCACTACAATGAAGTCTCACTTCCCCCCGGTCAAAAGGGCCATCTGAAAAAAGTGTAAAATCCAGAAAGGCAGGACAGGCCATGGAGAACTGGGAGCCTTGTTATGCTGATGGGCGGGATGTAAATTGCCAACAGACACTCGGGAGAAGTGTATGGTGTTTCCTGAAACATCTAAAAAACAAAGCAACAGAGCCTAGGGCACTTCCACTTATGGTCCTATAGCTTAGGGAAATTAAAATCAAAAAGACACAGCCACCCCAAAGTTTGGGACGCCTCTGTTTACAAGAACCTCGTTTACAGTACAAGTTCAACATCGCAGAAAGTGAAAAATGGATAAAGAAGTTGTGGTATTTACTTACAAAGCAATATCACTCAGCAATGAAATCTATGTCATCAGGCCCTTAGCAGCACAATGAGTGGATTCAGGTATGATGATTCTAACTGAAATAAGTCACACAGAAAAAGAACCATCATAAGATATCAGTAATACACGGAATGTAAACTTGGCTACACAGGAACTGAATTACAGAACAGAACAGGGTCTCAAATTTAGAAAACCAACTTATGCTTGCTTAAGGGGAAAGGTGAGTTGGGGTGCTGCATAAAACCAGAGATTGAAATGAGCACAGATAAAGTTCCTTAAGCCAAATATGGAATAGACAAGAGCTACTCCTTGCTCAACGAAATGGACTCAACACCGCATATTAAATGCCTAAGAATGTACCTGACTAGTAAGTATCTTAAAACCTATGGATTGCTATGTCTCCGAAAGAGAATCAAGCATGTGTACAGGGGCATAAACGCAGCAGTGATAGGATTGGAGAGGTTCGGTGAGCAAATGAAGACCCTTTGAAATCATATTGCATGGTACCCATTCCATGGGTTTCAACTACCCAGGTTTAAGGTATTCTTCCTTCAGCTAAAACATGCATGTGGTACCTAGAGTATGATCAACCATGTGATCGGGAGACGTGTTCAAATATGTCTCAGTTTTCGTACCCTGGTACTCGGGTGCAACATTCCAGACGCTTTACTAACACCCTCCCGACTTGGAGAGTCAGTCCCTTTAACCTCCTGTTTGGCCCAGTTTGCAATTTCTGCGGAAGATGAACAGGAATAGCGAGAACCAATGAGAGACTAGCTGGAGGTGTCTGGACGGGCAAATTTAACTCTCATTTCCCACCAGGAAGAGGAATTAACCAAAGGCTCAGCGTGCCGTGCCGGAACCAGATTAGGGCCTGAAGCCATCCTGCGGTGTTGCGGCCAGCTCAAAAGAAAGCGAGTTGAAGAAAGGAGCTCAGGGGCACTGTAATTCACAAACCTGCAGAGTTATAAATGACAGCTATCGTCCAAAAATATACTGAAGTAAGGCTGCCAAGAGGACTTGAAAGCGGGGCAGAATTGCAGGAAACCGATTTCAGGAGGTAGACTGGAATTGCATTGAAAGCATAGGAAAAGAGGCAGAACGTCCACAATGATGCACTTGGCCAAAAAGGGCGTATGAGTTTTTTCCTGAATATATTCAGGAAAAAACGCATACGTCCTTTTTGGCCAACCAAGCAAGCTTGCAAAGGAAATCTGCACTACAATGAAGTCTCACTTCCCCCCGGTCAAAAGGGCCATCTGAAAAAAGTGTAAAATCCAGAAAGGCAGGACAGGCCATGGAGAACTGGGAGCCTTGTTATGCTGATGGGCGGGATGTAAATTGCCAACAGACACTCGGGAGAAGTGTATGGTGTTTCCTGAAACATCTAAAAAACAAAGCAACAGAGCCTAGGGCACTTCCACTTATGGTCCTATAGTTTAGGGAAATTAAAATCAAAAAGACACAGCCACCCCAAAGTTTGGGACGCCTCTGTTTACAAGAACCTCGTTTACCGTACAAGTTCAACATCGCAGAAAGTGAAAAATGGATAAAGAAGTTGTGGTATTTACTTACAAAGCAATATCACTCAGCAATGAAATCTATGTCATCAGGCCCTTAGCAGCACAATGAGTGGATTCAGGTATGATGATTCTAACTGAAATAAGTCACACAGAAAAAGAAACATCATAAGATATCTGTAATACACGGAATGTAAACTTGGCTACACAGGAACTGAATTACAGAACAGAACAGGGTCTCAAATTTAGAAAACCAACTTATGCTTGCTTAAGGGGAAAGGTGAGTTGGGGTGCTGCATAAAACCAGAGATTGAAATGAGCACAGATAAAGTTCCTTAAGCCAAATATGGAATAGACAAGAGCTACTGCTTGCTCAACGAAATGGACTCAACACCGCATATTAAATGCCTAAGAATGTACCTGACTAGTAAGTATCTTAAAACCTATGGATTGCTATGTCTCCGAAAGAGAATCAAGCATGTGTACAGGGGCATAAACGCAGCAGTGATAGGATTGGAGAGGTTCGGTGAGCAAATGAAGACCCTTTGAAATCATATTGCATGGTACCCATTCCATGGGTTTCAACTACCCAGGTTTAAGGTATTCTTCCTTCAGCTAAAACATGCATGTGGTACCTAGAGTATGATCAACCATGTGATCGGGAGACGTGTTCAAATATGTCTCAGTTTTCGTACCCTGGTACTCGGGTGCAACATTCCAGACGCTTTACTAACACCCTCCCGACTTGGAGAGTCAGTCCCTTTAACCTCCTGTTTGGCCCAGTTTGCAATTTCTGCGGAAGATGAACAGGAATAGCGAGAACCAATGAGAGACTAGCTGGAGGTGTCTGGACGGGCAAATTTAACTCTCATTTCCCACCAGGAAGAGGAATTAACCAAAGGCTCAGCGTGCCGTGCCGGAACCAGATTAGGGCCTGAAGCCATCCTGCGGTGTTGCGGCCAGCTCAAAAGAAAGCGAGTTGAAGAAAGGAGCTCAGGGGCACTGTAATTCACAAACCTGCAGAGTTATAAATGACAGCTATCGTCCAAAAATATACTGAAGTAAGGCTGCCAAGAGGACTTGAAAGCGGGGCAGAATTGCAGGAAACCGATTTCAGGAGGTAGACTGGAATTGCATTGAAAGCATAGGAAAAGAGGCAGAACGTCCACAATGATGCACTTGGCCAAAAAGGGCGTATGAGTTTTTTCCTGAATATATTCAGGAAAAAACGCATACGCCCTTTTTGGCCAACCAAGCAAGCTTGCAAAGGAAATCTGCACTACAATGAAGTCTCACTTCCCCCCGGTCAAAAGGGCCATCTGAAAAAAGTGTAAAATCCAGAAAGGCAGGACAGGCCATGGAGAACTGGGAGCCTTGTTATGCTGATGGGCGGGATGTAAATTGCCAACAGACACTCGGGAGAAGTGTATGGTGTTTCCTGAAACATCTAAAAAACAAAGCAACAGAGCCTAGGGCACTTCCACTTATGGTCCTATAGTTTAGGGAAATTAAAATCAAAAAGACACAGCCACCCCAAAGTTTGGGACGCCTCTGTTTACAAGAACCTCGTTTACAGTACAAGTTCAACATCGCAGAAAGTGAAAAATGGATAAAGAAGTTGTGGTATTTACTTACAAAGCAATATCACTCAGCAATGAAATCTATGTCATCAGGCCCTTAGCAGCACAATGAGTGGATTCAGGTATGATGATTCTAACTGAAATAAGTCACACAGAAAAAGAAACATCATAAGATATCTGTAATACACGGAATGTAAACTTGGCTACACAGGAACTGAATTACAGAACAGAACAGGGTCTCAAATTTAGAAAACCAACTTATGCTTGCTTAAGGGGAAAGGTGAGTTGGGGTGCTGCATAAAACCAGAGATTGAAATGAGCACAGATAAAGTTCCTTAAGCCAAATATGGAATAGACAAGAGCTACTGCTTGCTCAACGAAATGGACTCAACACCGCATATTAAATGCCTAAGAATGTACCTGACTAGTAAGTATCTTAAAACCTATGGATTGCTATGTCTCCGAAAGAGAATCAAGCATGTGTACAGGGGCATAAACGCAGCAGTGATAGGATTGGAGAGGTTCGGTGAGCAAATGAAGACCCTTTGAAGTCATATTGCATGGTACCCATTCCACGGGTTTCAACTACCCAGGTTTAAGGTATTCTTCCTTCAGCTAAAACATGCATGTGGTACCTAGAGTATGATCAACCATGTGATCGGGAGACGTGTTCAAATATGTCTCAGTTTTCGTACCCTGGTACTCGGGTGCAACATTCCAGACGCTTTACTAACACCCTCCCGACTTGGAGAGTCAGTCCCTTTAACCTCCTGTTTGGCCCAGTTTGCAATTTCTGCGGAAGATGAACAGGAATAGCGAGAACCAATGAGAGACTAGCTGGAGGTGTCTGGACGGGCAAATTTAACTCTCATTTCCCACCAGGAAGAGGAATTAACCAAAGGCTCAGCGTGCCGTGCCGGAACCAGATTAGGGCCTGAAGCCATCCTGCGGTGTTGCGGCCAGCTCAAAAGAAAGCGAGTTGAAGAAAGGAGCTCAGGGGCACTGTAATTCACAAACCTGCAGAGTTATAAATGACAGCTATCGTCCAAAAATATACTGAAGTAAGGCTGCCAAGAGGACTTGAAAGCGGGGCAGAATTGCAGGAAACCGATTTCAGGAGGTAGACTGGAATTGCAGTGAAAGCATAGGATAAGAGGCAGAACGTCCACAATGATGCACTTGGCCAAAAAGGGCGTATGCGTTTTTTCCTGAATATATTCAGGAAAAAACGCATACGCCCTTTTTGGCCAACCAAGCAAGCTTGCAAAGGAAATCTGCACTACAATGAAGTCTCACTTCCCCCCGGTCAAAAGGGCCATCTGAAAAAAGTGTAAAATCCAGAAAGGCAGGACAGGCCATGGAGAACTGGGAGCCTTGTTATGCTGATGGGCGGGATGTAAATTGCCAACAGACACTCGGGAGAAGTGTATGGTGTTTCCTGAAACATCTAAAAAACAAAGCAACAGAGCCTAGGGCACTTCCACTTATGGTCCTATAGCTTAGGGAAATTAAAATCAAAAAGACACAGCCACCCCAAAGTTTGGGACGCCTCTGTTTACAAGAACCTCGTTTACAGTACAAGTTCAACATCGCAGAAAGTGAAAAATGGATAAAGAAGTTGTGGTATTTACTTACAAAGCAATATCACTCAGCAATGAAATCTATGTCATCAGGCCCTTAGCAGCACAATGAGTGGATTCAGGTATGATGATTCTAACTGAAATAAGTCACACAGAAAAAGAACCATCATAAGATATCAGTAATACACGGAATGTAAACTTGGCTACACAGGAACTGAATTACAGAACAGAACAGGGTCTCAAATTTAGAAAACCAACTTATGCTTGCTTAAGGGGAAAGGTGAGTTGGGGTGCTGCATAAAACCAGAGATTGAAATGAGCACAGATAAAGTTCCTTAAGCCAAATATGGAATAGACAAGAGCTACTCCTTGCTCAACGAAATGGACTCAACACCGCATATTAAATGCCTAAGAATGTACCTGACTAGTAAGTATCTTAAAACCTATGGATTGCTATGTCTCCGAAAGAGAATCAAGCATGTGTACAGGGGCATAAACGCAGCAGTGATAGGATTGGAGAGGTTCGGTGAGCAAATGAAGACCCTTTGAAATCATATTGCATGGTACCCATTCCATGGGTTTCAACTACCCAGGTTTAAGGTATTCTTCCTTCAGCTAAAACATGCATGTGGTACCTAGAGTATGATCAACCATGTGATCGGGAGACGTGTTCAAATATGTCTCAGTTTTCGTACCCTGGTACTCGGGTGCAACATTCCAGACGCTTTACTAACACCCTCCCGACTTGGAGAGTCAGTCCCTTTAACCTCCTGTTTGGCCCAGTTTGCAATTTCTGCGGAAGATGAACAGGAATAGCGAGAACCAATGAGAGACTAGCTGGAGGTGTCTGGACGGGCAAATTTAACTCTCATTTCCCACCAGGAAGAGGAATTAACCAAAGGCTCAGCGTGCCGTGCCGGAACCAGATTAGGGCCTGAAGCCATCCTGCGGTGTTGCGGCCAGCTCAAAAGAAAGCGAGTTGAAGAAAGGAGCTCAGGGGCACTGTAATTCACAAACCTGCAGAGTTATAAATGACAGCTATCGTCCAAAAATATACTGAAGTAAGGCTGCCAAGAGGACTTGAAAGCGGGGCAGAATTGCAGGAAACCGATTTCAGGAGGTAGACTGGAATTGCAGTGAAAGCATAGGATAAGAGGCAGAACGTCCACAATGATGCACTTGGCCAAAAAGGGCGTATGCGTTTTTTCCTGAATATATTCAGGAAAAAACGCATACGCCCTTTTTGGCCAACCAAGCAAGCTTGCAAAGGAAATCTGCACTACAATGAAGTCTCACTTCCCCCCGGTCAAAAGGGCCATCTGAAAAAAGTGTAAAATCCAGAAAGGCAGGACAGGCCATGGAGAACTGGGAGCCTTGTTATGCTGATGGGCGGGATGTAAATTGCCAACAGACACTCGGGAGAAGTGTATGGTGTTTCCTGAAACATCTAAAAAACAAAGCAACAGAGCCTAGGGCACTTCCACTTATGGTCCTATAGCTTAGGGAAATTAAAATCAAAAAGACACAGCCACCCCAAAGTTTGGGACGCCTCTGTTTACAAGAACCTCGTTTACAGTACAAGTTCAACATCGCAGAAAGTGAAAAATGGATAAAGAAGTTGTGGTATTTACTTACAAAGCAATATCACTCAGCAATGAAATCTATGTCATCAGGCCCTTAGCAGCACAATGAGTGGATTCAGGTATGATGATTCTAACTGAAATAAGTCACACAGAAAAAGAACCATCATAAGATATCAGTAATACACGGAATGTAAACTTGGCTACACAGGAACTGAATTACAGAACAGAACAGGGTCTCAAATTTAGAAAACCAACTTATGCTTGCTTAAGGGGAAAGGTGAGTTGGGGTGCTGCATAAAACCAGAGATTGAAATGAGCACAGATAAAGTTCCTTAAGCCAAATATGGAATAGACAAGAGCTACTCCTTGCTCAACGAAATGGACTCAACACCGCATATTAAATGCCTAAGAATGTACCTGACTAGTAAGTATCTTAAAACCTATGGATTGCTATGTCTCCGAAAGAGAATCAAGCATGTGTACAGGGGCATAAACGCAGCAGTGATAGGATTGGAGAGGTTCGGTGAGCAAATGAAGACCCTTTGAAATCATATTGCATGGTACCCATTCCATGGGTTTCAACTACCCAGGTTTAAGGTATTCTTCCTTCAGCTAAAACATGCATGTGGTACCTAGAGTATGATCAACCATGTGATCGGGAGACGTGTTCAAATATGTCTCAGTTTTCGTACCCTGGTACTCGGGTGCAACATTCCAGACGCTTTACTAACACCCTCCCGACTTGGAGAGTCAGTCCCTTTAACCTCCTGTTTGGCCCAGTTTGCAATTTCTGCGGAAGATGAACAGGAATAGCGAGAACCAATGAGAGACTAGCTGGAGGTGTCTGGACGGGCAAATTTAACTCTCATTTCCCACCAGGAAGAGGAATTAACCAAAGGCTCAGCGTGCCGTGCCGGAACCAGATTAGGGCCTGAAGCCATCCTGCGGTGTTGCGGCCAGCTCAAAAGAAAGCGAGTTGAAGAAAGGAGCTCAGGGGCACTGTAATTCACAAACCTGCAGAGTTATAAATGACAGCTATCGTCCAAAAATATACTGAAGTAAGGCTGCCAAGAGGACTTGAAAGCGGGGCAGAATTGCAGGAAACCGATTTCAGGAGGTAGACTGGAATTGCATTGAAAGCATAGGAAAAGAGGCAGAACGTCCACAATGATGCACTTGGCCAAAAAGGGCGTATGAGTTTTTTCCTGAATATATTCAGGAAAAAACGCATACGCCCTTTTTGGCCAACCAAGCAAGCTTGCAAAGGAAATCTGCACTACAATGAAGTCTCACTTCCCCCCGGTCAAAAGGGCCATCTGAAAAAAGTGTAAAATCCAGAAAGGCAGGACAGGCCATGGAGAACTGGGAGCCTTGTTATGCTGATGGGCGGGATGTAAATTGCCAACAGACACTCGGGAGAAGTGTATGGTGTTTCCTGAAACATCTAAAAAACAAAGCAACAGAGCCTAGGGCACTTCCACTTATGGTCCTATAGTTTAGGGAAATTAAAATCAAAAAGACACAGCCACCCCAAAGTTTGGGACGCCTCTGTTTACAAGAACCTCGTTTACCGTACAAGTTCAACATCGCAGAAAGTGAAAAATGGATAAAGAAGTTGTGGTATTTACTTACAAAGCAATATCACTCAGCAATGAAATCTATGTCATCAGGCCCTTAGCAGCACAATGAGTGGATTCAGGTATGATGATTCTAACTGAAATAAGTCACACAGAAAAAGAAACATCATAAGATATCTGTAATACACGGAATGTAAACTTGGCTACACAGGAACTGAATTACAGAACAGAACAGGGTCTCAAATTTAGAAAACCAACTTATGCTTGCTTAAGGGGAAAGGTGAGTTGGGGTGCTGCATAAAACCAGAGATTGAAATGAGCACAGATAAAGTTCCTTAAGCCAAATATGGAATAGACAAGAGCTACTGCTTGCTCAACGAAATGGACTCAACACCGCATATTAAATGCCTAAGAATGTACCTGACTAGTAAGTATCTTAAAACCTATGGATTGCTATGTCTCCGAAAGAGAATCAAGCATGTGTACAGGGGCATAAACGCAGCAGTGATAGGATTGGAGAGGTTCGGTGAGCAAATGAAGACCCTTTGAAGTCATATTGCATGGTACCCATTCCACGGGTTTCAACTACCCAGGTTTAAGGTATTCTTCCTTCAGCTAAAACATGCATGTGGTACCTAGAGTATGATCAACCATGTGATCGGGAGACGTGTTCAAATATGTCTCAGTTTTCGTACCCTGGTACTCGGGTGCAACATTCCAGACGCTTTACTAACACCCTCCCGACTTGGAGAGTCAGTCCCTTTAACCTCCTGTTTGGCCCAGTTTGCAATTTCTGCGGAAGATGAACAGGAATAGCGAGAACCAATGAGAGACTAGCTGGAGGTGTCTGGACGGGCAAATTTAACTCTCATTTCCCACCAGGAAGAGGAATTAACCAAAGGCTCAGCGTGCCGTGCCGGAACCAGATTAGGGCCTGAAGCCATCCTGCGGTGTTGCGGCCAGCTCAAAAGAAAGCGAGTTGAAGAAAGGAGCTCAGGGGCACTGTAATTCACAAACCTGCAGAGTTATAAATGACAGCTATCGTCCAAAAATATACTGAAGTAAGGCTGCCAAGAGGACTTGAAAGCGGGGCAGAATTGCAGGAAACCGATTTCAGGAGGTAGACTGGAATTGCAGTGAAAGCATAGGAAAAGAGGCAGAACGTCCACAATGATGCACTTGGCCAAAAAGGGCGTATGCGTTTTTTCCTGAATATATTCAGGAAAAAACGCATACGCCCTTTTTGGCCAACCAAGCAAGCTTGCAAAGGAAATCTGCACTACAATGAAGTCTCACTTCCCCCCGGTCAAAAGGGCCATCTGAAAAAAGTGTAAAATCCAGAAAGGCAGGACAGACCATGGAGAACTGGGAGCCTTGTTATGCTGATGGGCGGGATGTAAATTGCCAACAGACACTCGGGAGAAGTGTATGGTGTTTCCTGAAACATCTAAAAAACAAAGCAACAGAGCCTAGGGCACTTCCACTTATGGTCCTATAGCTTAGGGAAATTAAAATCAAAAAGACACAGCCACCCCAAAGTTTGGGACGCCTCTGTTTACAAGAACCTCGTTTACCGTACAAGTTCAACATCGCAGAAAGTGAAAAATGGATAAAGAAGTTGTGGTATTTACTTACAAAGCAATATCACTCAGCAATGAAATCTATGTCATCAGGCCCTTAGCAGCACAATGAGTGGATTCAGGTATGATGATTCTAACTGAAATAAGTCACACAGAAAAAGAAACATCATAAGATATCTGTAATACACGGAATGTAAACTTGGCTACACAGGAACTGAATTACAGAACAGAACAGGGTCTCAAATTTAGAAAACCAACTTATGCTTGCTTAAGGGGAAAGGTGAGTTGGGGTGCTGCATAAAACCAGAGATTGAAATGAGCACAGATAAAGTTCCTTAAGCCAAATATGGAATAGACAAGAGCTACTCCTTGCTCAACGAAATGGACTCAACACCGCATATTAAATGCCTAAGAATGTACCTGACTAGTAAGTATCTTAAAACCTATGGATTGCTATGTCTCCGAAAGAGAATCAAGCATGTGTACAGGGGCATAAACGCAGCAGTGATAGGATTGGAGAGGTTCGGTGAGCAAATGAAGACCCTTTGAAGTCATATTGCATGGTACCCATTCCACGGGTTTCAACTACCCAGGTTTAAGGTATTCTTCCTTCAGCTAAAACATGCATGTGGTACCTAGAGTATGATCAACCATGTGATTGGGAGACGTGTTCAAATATGTCTCAGTTTTCGTACCCTGGTACTCGGGTGCAACATTCCAGACGCTTTACTAACACCCTCCCGACTTGGAGAGTCAGTCCCTTTAACCTCCTGTTTGGCCCAGTTTGCAATTTCTGCGGAAGATGAACAGGAATAGCGAGAACCAATGAGAGACTAGCTGGAGGTGTCTGGACGGGCAAATTTAACTCTCATTTCCCACCAGGAAGAGGAATTAACCAAAGGCTCAGCGTGCCGTGCCGGAACCAGATTAGGGCCTGAAGCCATCCTGCGGTGTTGCGGCCAGCTCAAAAGAAAGCGAGTTGAAGAAAGGAGCTCAGGGGCACTGTAATTCACAAACCTGCAGAGTTATAAATGACAGCTATCGTCCAAAAATATACTGAAGTAAGGCTGCCAAGAGGACTTGAAAGCGGGGCAGAATTGCAGGAAACCGATTTCAGGAGGTAGACTGGAATTGCATTGAAAGCATAGGAAAAGAGGCAGAACGTCCACAATGATGCACTTGGCCAAAAAGGGCGTATGCATTTTTTCCTGAATATATTCAGGAAAAAACGCATACGCCCTTTTTGGCCAACCAAGCAAGCTTGCAAAGGAAATCTGCACTACAATGAAGTCTCACTTCCCCCCGGTCAAAAGGGCCATCTGAAAAAAGTGTAAAATCCAGAAAGGCAGGACAGGCCATGGAGAACTGGGAGCCTTGTTATGCTGATGGGCGGGATGTAAATTGCCAACAGACACTCGGGAGAAGTGTATGGTGTTTCCTGAAACATCTAAAAAACAAAGCAACAGAGCCTAGGGCACTTCCACTTATGGTCCTATAGCTTAGGGAAATTAAAATCAAAAAGACACAGCCACCCCAAAGTTTGGGACGCCTCTGTTTACAAGAACCTCGTTTACAGTACAAGTTCAACATCGCAGAAAGTGAAAAATGGATAAAGAAGTTGTGGTATTTACTTACAAAGCAATATCACTCAGCAATGAAATCTATGTCATCAGGCCCTTAGCAGCACAATGAGTGGATTCAGGTATGATGATTCTAACTGAAATAAGTCACACAGAAAAAGAACCATCATAAGATATCAGTAATACACGGAATGTAAACTTGGCTACACAGGAACTGAATTACAGAACAGAACAGGGTCTCAAATTTAGAAAACCAACTTATGCTTGCTTAAGGGGAAAGGTGAGTTGGGGTGCTGCATAAAACCAGAGATTGAAATGAGCACAGATAAAGTTCCTTAAGCCAAATATGGAATAGACAAGAGCTACTCCTTGCTCAACGAAATGGACTCAACACCGCATATTAAATGCCTAAGAATGTACCTGACTAGTAAGTATCTTAAAACCTATGGATTGCTATGTCTCCGAAAGAGAATCAAGCATGTGTACAGGGGCATAAACGCAGCAGTGATAGGATTGGAGAGGTTCGGTGAGCAAATGAAGACCCTTTGAAATCATATTGCATGGTACCCATTCCATGGGTTTCAACTACCCAGGTTTAAGGTATTCTTCCTTCAGCTAAAACATGCATGTGGTACCTAGAGTATGATCAACCATGTGATCGGGAGACGTGTTCAAATATGTCTCAGTTTTCGTACCCTGGTACTCGGGTGCAACATTCCAGACGCTTTACTAACACCCTCCCGACTTGGAGAGTCAGTCCCTTTAACCTCCTGTTTGGCCCAGTTTGCAATTTCTGCGGAAGATGAACAGGAATAGCGAGAACCAATGAGAGACTAGCTGGAGGTGTCTGGACGGGCAAATTTAACTCTCATTTCCCACCAGGAAGAGGAATTAACCAAAGGCTCAGCGTGCCGTGCCGGAACCAGATTAGGGCCTGAAGCCATCCTGCGGTGTTGCGGCCAGCTCAAAAGAAAGCGAGTTGAAGAAAGGAGCTCAGGGGCACTGTAATTCACAAACCTGCAGAGTTATAAATGACAGCTATCGTCCAAAAATATACTGAAGTAAGGCTGCCAAGAGGACTTGAAAGCGGGGCAGAATTGCAGGAAACCGATTTCAGGAGGTAGACTGGAATTGCAGTGAAAGCATAGGATAAGAGGCAGAACGTCCACAATGATGCACTTGGCCAAAAAGGGCGTATGCGTTTTTTCCTGAATATATTCAGGAAAAAACGCATACGCCCTTTTTGGCCAACCAAGCAAGCTTGCAAAGGAAATCTGCACTACAATGAAGTCTCACTTCCCCCCGGTCAAAAGGGCCATCTGAAAAAAGTGTAAAATCCAGAAAGGCAGGACAGGCCATGGAGAACTGGGAGCCTTGTTATGCTGATGGGCGGGATGTAAATTGCCAACAGACACTCGGGAGAAGTGTATGGTGTTTCCTGAAACATCTAAAAAACAAAGCAACAGAGCCTAGGGCACTTCCACTTATGGTCCTATAGCTTAGGGAAATTAAAATCAAAAAGACACAGCCACCCCAAAGTTTGGGACGCCTCTGTTTACAAGAACCTCGTTTACAGTACAAGTTCAACATCGCAGAAAGTGAAAAATGGATAAAGAAGTTGTGGTATTTACTTACAAAGCAATATCACTCAGCAATGAAATCTATGTCATCAGGCCCTTAGCAGCACAATGAGTGGATTCAGGTATGATGATTCTAACTGAAATAAGTCACACAGAAAAAGAACCATCATAAGATATCAGTAATACACGGAATGTAAACTTGGCTACACAGGAACTGAATTACAGAACAGAACAGGGTCTCAAATTTAGAAAACCAACTTATGCTTGCTTAAGGGGAAAGGTGAGTTGGGGTGCTGCATAAAACCAGAGATTGAAATGAGCACAGATAAAGTTCCTTAAGCCAAATATGGAATAGACAAGAGCTACTCCTTGCTCAACGAAATGGACTCAACACCGCATATTAAATGCCTAAGAATGTACCTGACTAGTAAGTATCTTAAAACCTATGGATTGCTATGTCTCCGAAAGAGAATCAAGCATGTGTACAGGGGCATAAACGCAGCAGTGATAGGATTGGAGAGGTTCGGTGAGCAAATGAAGACCCTTTGAAATCATATTGCATGGTACCCATTCCATGGGTTTCAACTACCCAGGTTTAAGGTATTCTTCCTTCAGCTAAAACATGCATGTGGTACCTAGAGTATGATCAACCATGTGATCGGGAGACGTGTTCAAATATGTCTCAGTTTTCGTACCCTGGTACTCGGGTGCAACATTCCAGACGCTTTACTAACACCCTCCCGACTTGGAGAGTCAGTCCCTTTAACCTCCTGTTTGGCCCAGTTTGCAATTTCTGCGGAAGATGAACAGGAATAGCGAGAACCAATGAGAGACTAGCTGGAGGTGTCTGGACGGGCAAATTTAACTCTCATTTCCCACCAGGAAGAGGAATTAACCAAAGGCTCAGCGTGCCGTGCCGGAACCAGATTAGGGCCTGAAGCCATCCTGCGGTGTTGCGGCCAGCTCAAAAGAAAGCGAGTTGAAGAAAGGAGCTCAGGGGCACTGTAATTCACAAACCTGCAGAGTTATAAATGACAGCTATCGTCCAAAAATATACTGAAGTAAGGCTGCCAAGAGGACTTGAAAGCGGGGCAGAATTGCAGGAAACCGATTTCAGGAGGTAGACTGGAATTGCATTGAAAGCATAGGAAAAGAGGCAGAACGTCCACAATGATGCACTTGGCCAAAAAGGGCGTATGAGTTTTTTCCTGAATATATTCAGGAAAAAACGCATACGCCCTTTTTGGCCAACCAAGCAAGCTTGCAAAGGAAATCTGCACTACAATGAAGTCTCACTTCCCCCCGGTCAAAAGGGCCATCTGAAAAAAGTGTAAAATCCAGAAAGGCAGGACAGGCCATGGAGAACTGGGAGCCTTGTTATGCTGATGGGCGGGATGTAAATTGCCAACAGACACTCGGGAGAAGTGTATGGTGTTTCCTGAAACATCTAAAAAACAAAGCAACAGAGCCTAGGGCACTTCCACTTATGGTCCTATAGTTTAGGGAAATTAAAATCAAAAAGACACAGCCACCCCAAAGTTTGGGACGCCTCTGTTTACAAGAACCTCGTTTACCGTACAAGTTCAACATCGCAGAAAGTGAAAAATGGATAAAGAAGTTGTGGTATTTACTTACAAAGCAATATCACTCAGCAATGAAATCTATGTCATCAGGCCCTTAGCAGCACAATGAGTGGATTCAGGTATGATGATTCTAACTGAAATAAGTCACACAGAAAAAGAAACATCATAAGATATCTGTAATACATGGAATGTAAACTTGGCTACACAGGAACTGAATTACAGAACAGAACAGGGTCTCAAATTTAGAAAACCAACTTATGCTTGCTTAAGGGGAAAGGTGAGTTGGGGTGCTGCATAAAACCAGAGATTGAAATGAGCACAGATAAAGTTCCTTAAGCCAAATATGGAATAGACAAGAGCTACTGCTTGCTCAACGAAATGGACTCAACACCGCATATTAAATGCCTAAGAATGTACCTGACTAGTAAGTATCTTAAAACCTATGGATTGCTATGTCTCCGAAAGAGAATCAAGCATGTGTACAGGGGCATAAACGCAGCAGTGATAGGATTGGAGAGGTTCGGTGAGCAAATGAAGACCCTTTGAAGTCATATTGCATGGTACCCATTCCACGGGTTTCAACTACCCAGGTTTAAGGTATTCTTCCTTCAGCTAAAACATGCATGTGGTACCTAGAGTATGATCAACCATGTGATCGGGAGACGTGTTCAAATATGTCTCAGTTTTCGTACCCTGGTACTCGGGTGCAACATTCCAGACGCTTTACTAACACCCTCCCGACTTGGAGAGTCAGTCCCTTTAACCTCCTGTTTGGCCCAGTTTGCAATTTCTGCGGAAGATGAACAGGAATAGCGAGAACCAATGAGAGACTAGCTGGAGGTGTCTGGACGGGCAAATTTAACTCTCATTTCCCACCAGGAAGAGGAATTAACCAAAGGCTCAGCGTGCCGTGCCGGAACCAGATTAGGGCCTGAAGCCATCCTGCGGTGTTGCGGCCAGCTCAAAAGAAAGCGAGTTGAAGAAAGGAGCTCAGGGGCACTGTAATTCACAAACCTGCAGAGTTATAAATGACAGCTATCGTCCAAAAATATACTGAAGTAAGGCTGCCAAGAGGACTTGAAAGCGGGGCAGAATTGCAGGAAACCGATTTCAGGAGGTAGACTGGAATTGCAGTGAAAGCATAGGATAAGAGGCAGAACGTCCACAATGATGCACTTGGCCAAAAAGGGCGTATGCGTTTTTTCCTGAATATATTCAGGAAAAAACGCATACGCCCTTTTTGGCCAACCAAGCAAGCTTGCAAAGGAAATCTGCACTACAATGAAGTCTCACTTCCCCCCGGTCAAAAGGGCCATCTGAAAAAAGTGTAAAATCCAGAAAGGCAGGACAGGCCATGGAGAACTGGGAGCCTTGTTATGCTGATGGGCGGGATGTAAATTGCCAACAGACACTCGGGAGAAGTGTATGGTGTTTCCTGAAACATCTAAAAAACAAAGCAACAGAGCCTAGGGCACTTCCACTTATGGTCCTATAGCTTAGGGAAATTAAAATCAAAAAGACACAGCCACCCCAAAGTTTGGGACGCCTCTGTTTACAAGAACCTCGTTTACAGTACAAGTTCAACATCGCAGAAAGTGAAAAATGGATAAAGAAGTTGTGGTATTTACTTACAAAGCAATATCACTCAGCAATGAAATCTATGTCATCAGGCCCTTAGCAGCACAATGAGTGGATTCAGGTATGATGATTCTAACTGAAATAAGTCACACAGAAAAAGAACCATCATAAGATATCAGTAATACACGGAATGTAAACTTGGCTACACAGGAACTGAATTACAGAACAGAACAGGGTCTCAAATTTAGAAAACCAACTTATGCTTGCTTAAGGGGAAAGGTGAGTTGGGGTGCTGCATAAAACCAGAGATTGAAATGAGCACAGATAAAGTTCCTTAAGCCAAATATGGAATAGACAAGAGCTACTCCTTGCTCAACGAAATGGACTCAACACCGCATATTAAATGCCTAAGAATGTACCTGACTAGTAAGTATCTTAAAACCTATGGATTGCTATGTCTCCGAAAGAGAATCAAGCATGTGTACAGGGGCATAAACGCAGCAGTGATAGGATTGGAGAGGTTCGGTGAGCAAATGAAGACCCTTTGAAATCATATTGCATGGTACCCATTCCATGGGTTTCAACTACCCAGGTTTAAGGTATTCTTCCTTCAGCTAAAACATGCATGTGGTACCTAGAGTATGATCAACCATGTGATCGGGAGACGTGTTCAAATATGTCTCAGTTTTCGTACCCTGGTACTCGGGTGCAACATTCCAGACGCTTTACTAACACCCTCCCGACTTGGAGAGTCAGTCCCTTTAACCTCCTGTTTGGCCCAGTTTGCAATTTCTGCGGAAGATGAACAGGAATAGCGAGAACCAATGAGAGACTAGCTGGAGGTGTCTGGACGGGCAAATTTAACTCTCATTTCCCACCAGGAAGAGGAATTAACCAAAGGCTCAGCGTGCCGTGCCGGAACCAGATTAGGGCCTGAAGCCATCCTGCGGTGTTGCGGCCAGCTCAAAAGAAAGCGAGTTGAAGAAAGGAGCTCAGGGGCACTGTAATTCACAAACCTGCAGAGTTATAAATGACAGCTATCGTCCAAAAATATACTGAAGTAAGGCTGCCAAGAGGACTTGAAAGCGGGGCAGAATTGCAGGAAACCGATTTCAGGAGGTAGACTGGAATTGCAGTGAAAGCATAGGATAAGAGGCAGAACGTCCACAATGATGCACTTGGCCAAAAAGGGCGTATGCGTTTTTTCCTGAATATATTCAGGAAAAAACGCATACGCCCTTTTTGGCCAACCAAGCAAGCTTGCAAAGGAAATCTGCACTACAATGAAGTCTCACTTCCCCCCGGTCAAAAGGGCCATCTGAAAAAAGTGTAAAATCCAGAAAGGCAGGACAGGCCATGGAGAACTGGGAGCCTTGTTATGCTGATGGGCGGGATGTAAATTGCCAACAGACACTCGGGAGAAGTGTATGGTGTTTCCTGAAACATCTAAAAAACAAAGCAACAGAGCCTAGGGCACTTCCACTTATGGTCCTATAGCTTAGGGAAATTAAAATCAAAAAGACACAGCCACCCCAAAGTTTGGGACGCCTCTGTTTACAAGAACCTCGTTTACAGTACAAGTTCAACATCGCAGAAAGTGAAAAATGGATAAAGAAGTTGTGGTATTTACTTACAAAGCAATATCACTCAGCAATGAAATCTATGTCATCAGGCCCTTAGCAGCACAATGAGTGGATTCAGGTATGATGATTCTAACTGAAATAAGTCACACAGAAAAAGAACCATCATAAGATATCAGTAATACACGGAATGTAAACTTGGCTACACAGGAACTGAATTACAGAACAGAACAGGGTCTCAAATTTAGAAAACCAACTTATGCTTGCTTAAGGGGAAAGGTGAGTTGGGGTGCTGCATAAAACCAGAGATTGAAATGAGCACAGATAAAGTTCCTTAAGCCAAATATGGAATAGACAAGAGCTACTCCTTGCTCAACGAAATGGACTCAACACCGCATATTAAATGCCTAAGAATGTACCTGACTAGTAAGTATCTTAAAACCTATGGATTGCTATGTCTCCGAAAGAGAATCAAGCATGTGTACAGGGGCATAAACGCAGCAGTGATAGGATTGGAGAGGTTCGGTGAGCAAATGAAGACCCTTTGAAATCATATTGCATGGTACCCATTCCATGGGTTTCAACTACCCAGGTTTAAGGTATTCTTCCTTCAGCTAAAACATGCATGTGGTACCTAGAGTATGATCAACCATGTGATCGGGAGACGTGTTCAAATATGTCTCAGTTTTCGTACCCTGGTACTCGGGTGCAACATTCCAGACGCTTTACTAACACCCTCCCGACTTGGAGAGTCAGTCCCTTTAACCTCCTGTTTGGCCCAGTTTGCAATTTCTGCGGAAGATGAACAGGAATAGCGAGAACCAATGAGAGACTAGCTGGAGGTGTCTGGACGGGCAAATTTAACTCTCATTTCCCACCAGGAAGAGGAATTAACCAAAGGCTCAGCGTGCCGTGCCGGAACCAGATTAGGGCCTGAAGCCATCCTGCGGTGTTGCGGCCAGCTCAAAAGAAAGCGAGTTGAAGAAAGGAGCTCAGGGGCACTGTAATTCACAAACCTGCAGAGTTATAAATGACAGCTATCGTCCAAAAATATACTGAAGTAAGGCTGCCAAGAGGACTTGAAAGCGGGGCAGAATTGCAGGAAACCGATTTCAGGAGGTAGACTGGAATTGCATTGAAAGCATAGGAAAAGAGGCAGAACGTCCACAATGATGCACTTGGCCAAAAAGGGCGTATGCGTTTTTTCCTGAATATATTCAGGAAAAAACGCATACGCCCTTTTTGGCCAACCAAGCAAGCTTGCAAAGGAAATCTGCACTACAATGAAGTCTCACTTCCCCCCGGTCAAAAGGGCCATCTGAAAAAAGTGTAAAATCCAGAAAGGCAGGACAGGCCATGGAGAACTGGGAGCCTTGTTATGCTGATGGGCGGGATGTAAATTGCCAACAGACACTCGGGAGAAGTGTATGGTGTTTCCTGAAACATCTAAAAAACAAAGCAACAGAGCCTAGGGCACTTCCACTTATGGTCCTATAGTTTAGGGAAATTAAAATCAAAAAGACACAGCCACCCCAAAGTTTGGGACGCCTCTGTTTACAAGAACCTCGTTTACCGTACAAGTTCAACATCGCAGAAAGTGAAAAATGGATAAAGAAGTTGTGGTATTTACTTACAAAGCAATATCACTCAGCAATGAAATCTATGTCATCAGGCCCTTAGCAGCACAATGAGTGGATTCAGGTATGATGATTCTAACTGAAATAAGTCACACAGAAAAAGAAACATCATAAGATATCTGTAATACACGGAATGTAAACTTGGCTACACAGGAACTGAATTACAGAACAGAACAGGGTCTCAAATTTAGAAAACCAACTTATGCTTGCTTAAGGGGAAAGGTGAGTTGGGGTGCTGCATAAAACCAGAGATTGAAATGAGCACAGATAAAGTTCCTTAAGCCAAATATGGAATAGACAAGAGCTACTGCTTGCTCAACGAAATGGACTCAACACCGCATATTAAATGCCTAAGAATGTACCTGACTAGTAAGTATCTTAAAACCTATGGATTGCTATGTCTCCGAAAGAGAATCAAGCATGTGTACAGGGGCATAAACGCAGCAGTGATAGGATTGGAGAGGTTCGGTGAGCAAATGAAGACCCTTTGAAGTCATATTGCATGGTACCCATTCCACGGGTTTCAACTACCCAGGTTTAAGGTATTCTTCCTTCAGCTAAAACATGCATGTGGTACCTAGAGTATGATCAACCATGTGATCGGGAGACGTGTTCAAATATGTCTCAGTTTTCGTACCCTGGTACTCGGGTGCAACATTCCAGACGCTTTACTAACACCCTCCCGACTTGGAGAGTCAGTCCCTTTAACCTCCTGTTTGGCCCAGTTTGCAATTTCTGCGGAAGATGAACAGGAATAGCGAGAACCAATGAGAGACTAGCTGGAGGTGTCTGGACGGGCAAATTTAACTCTCATTTCCCACCAGGAAGAGGAATTAACCAAAGGCTCAGCGTGCCGTGCCGGAACCAGATTAGGGCCTGAAGCCATCCTGCGGTGTTGCGGCCAGCTCAAAAGAAAGCGAGTTGAAGAAAGGAGCTCAGGGGCACTGTAATTCACAAACCTGCAGAGTTATAAATGACAGCTATCGTCCAAAAATATACTGAAGTAAGGCTGCCAAGAGGACTTGAAAGCGGGGCAGAATTGCAGGAAACCGATTTCAGGAGGTAGACTGGAATTGCAGTGAAAGCATAGGATAAGAGGCAGAACGTCCACAATGATGCACTTGGCCAAAAAGGGCGTATGCGTTTTTTCCTGAATATATTCAGGAAAAAACGCATACGCCCTTTTTGGCCAACCAAGCAAGCTTGCAAAGGAAATCTGCACTACAATGAAGTCTCACTTCCCCCCGGTCAAAAGGGCCATCTGAAAAAAGTGTAAAATCCAGAAAGGCAGGACAGGCCATGGAGAACTGGGAGCCTTGTTATGCTGATGGGCGGGATGTAAATTGCCAACAGACACTCGGGAGAAGTGTATGGTGTTTCCTGAAACATCTAAAAAACAAAGCAACAGAGCCTAGGGCACTTCCACTTATGGTCCTATAGCTTAGGGAAATTAAAATCAAAAAGACACAGCCACCCCAAAGTTTGGGACGCCTCTGTTTACAAGAACCTCGTTTACAGTACAAGTTCAACATCGCAGAAAGTGAAAAATGGATAAAGAAGTTGTGGTATTTACTTACAAAGCAATATCACTCAGCAATGAAATCTATGTCATCAGGCCCTTAGCAGCACAATGAGTGGATTCAGGTATGATGATTCTAACTGAAATAAGTCACACAGAAAAAGAACCATCATAAGATATCAGTAATACACGGAATGTAAACTTGGCTACACAGGAACTGAATTACAGAACAGAACAGGGTCTCAAATTTAGAAAACCAACTTATGCTTGCTTAAGGGGAAAGGTGAGTTGGGGTGCTGCATAAAACCAGAGATTGAAATGAGCACAGATAAAGTTCCTTAAGCCAAATATGGAATAGACAAGAGCTACTCCTTGCTCAACGAAATGGACTCAACACCGCATATTAAATGCCTAAGAATGTACCTGACTAGTAAGTATCTTAAAACCTATGGATTGCTATGTCTCCGAAAGAGAATCAAGCATGTGTACAGGGGCATAAACGCAGCAGTGATAGGATTGGAGAGGTTCGGTGAGCAAATGAAGACCCTTTGAAATCATATTGCATGGTACCCATTCCATGGGTTTCAACTACCCAGGTTTAAGGTATTCTTCCTTCAGCTAAAACATGCATGTGGTACCTAGAGTATGATCAACCATGTGATCGGGAGACGTGTTCAAATATGTCTCAGTTTTCGTACCCTGGTACTCGGGTGCAACATTCCAGACGCTTTACTAACACCCTCCCGACTTGGAGAGTCAGTCCCTTTAACCTCCTGTTTGGCCCAGTTTGCAATTTCTGCGGAAGATGAACAGGAATAGCGAGAACCAATGAGAGACTAGCTGGAGGTGTCTGGACGGGCAAATTTAACTCTCATTTCCCACCAGGAAGAGGAATTAACCAAAGGCTCAGCGTGCCGTGCCGGAACCAGATTAGGGCCTGAAGCCATCCTGCGGTGTTGCGGCCAGCTCAAAAGAAAGCGAGTTGAAGAAAGGAGCTCAGGGGCACTGTAATTCACAAACCTGCAGAGTTATAAATGACAGCTATCGTCCAAAAATATACTGAAGTAAGGCTGCCAAGAGGACTTGAAAGCGGGGCAGAATTGCAGGAAACCGATTTCAGGAGGTAGACTGGAATTGCAGTGAAAGCATAGGATAAGAGGCAGAACGTCCACAATGATGCACTTGGCCAAAAAGGGCGTATGCGTTTTTTCCTGAATATATTCAGGAAAAAACGCATACGCCCTTTTTGGCCAACCAAGCAAGCTTGCAAAGGAAATCTGCACTACAATGAAGTCTCACTTCCCCCCGGTCAAAAGGGCCATCTGAAAAAAGTGTAAAATCCAGAAAGGCAGGACAGGCCATGGAGAACTGGGAGCCTTGTTATGCTGATGGGCGGGATGTAAATTGCCAACAGACACTCGGGAGAAGTGTATGGTGTTTCCTGAAACATCTAAAAAACAAAGCAACAGAGCCTAGGGCACTTCCACTTATGGTCCTATAGCTTAGGGAAATTAAAATCAAAAAGACACAGCCACCCCAAAGTTTGGGACGCCTCTGTTTACAAGAACCTCGTTTACAGTACAAGTTCAACATCGCAGAAAGTGAAAAATGGATAAAGAAGTTGTGGTATTTACTTACAAAGCAATATCACTCAGCAATGAAATCTATGTCATCAGGCCCTTAGCAGCACAATGAGTGGATTCAGGTATGATGATTCTAACTGAAATAAGTCACACAGAAAAAGAACCATCATAAGATATCAGTAATACACGGAATGTAAACTTGGCTACACAGGAACTGAATTACAGAACAGAACAGGGTCTCAAATTTAGAAAACCAACTTATGCTTGCTTAAGGGGAAAGGTGAGTTGGGGTGCTGCATAAAACCAGAGATTGAAATGAGCACAGATAAAGTTCCTTAAGCCAAATATGGAATAGACAAGAGCTACTCCTTGCTCAACGAAATGGACTCAACACCGCATATTAAATGCCTAAGAATGTACCTGACTAGTAAGTATCTTAAAACCTATGGATTGCTATGTCTCCGAAAGAGAATCAAGCATGTGTACAGGGGCATAAACGCAGCAGTGATAGGATTGGAGAGGTTCGGTGAGCAAATGAAGACCCTTTGAAATCATATTGCATGGTACCCATTCCATGGGTTTCAACTACCCAGGTTTAAGGTATTCTTCCTTCAGCTAAAACATGCATGTGGTACCTAGAGTATGATCAACCATGTGATCGGGAGACGTGTTCAAATATGTCTCAGTTTTCGTACCCTGGTACTCGGGTGCAACATTCCAGACGCTTTACTAACACCCTCCCGACTTGGAGAGTCAGTCCCTTTAACCTCCTGTTTGGCCCAGTTTGCAATTTCTGCGGAAGATGAACAGGAATAGCGAGAACCAATGAGAGACTAGCTGGAGGTGTCTGGACGGGCAAATTTAACTCTCATTTCCCACCAGGAAGAGGAATTAACCAAAGGCTCAGCGTGCCGTGCCGGAACCAGATTAGGGCCTGAAGCCATCCTGCGGTGTTGCGGCCAGCTCAAAAGAAAGCGAGTTGAAGAAAGGAGCTCAGGGGCACTGTAATTCACAAACCTGCAGAGTTATAAATGACAGCTATCGTCCAAAAATATACTGAAGTAAGGCTGCCAAGAGGACTTGAAAGCGGGGCAGAATTGCAGGAAACCGATTTCAGGAGGTAGACTGGAATTGCATTGAAAGCATAGGAAAAGAGGCAGAACGTCCACAATGATGCACTTGGCCAAAAAGGGCGTATGAGTTTTTTCCTGAATATATTCAGGAAAAAACGCATACGCCCTTTTTGGCCAACCAAGCAAGCTTGCAAAGGAAATCTGCACTACAATGAAGTCTCACTTCCCCCCGGTCAAAAGGGCCATCTGAAAAAAGTGTAAAATCCAGAAAGGCAGGACAGGCCATGGAGAACTGGGAGCCTTGTTATGCTGATGGGCGGGATGTAAATTGCCAACAGACACTCGGGAGAAGTGTATGGTGTTTCCTGAAACATCTAAAAAACAAAGCAACAGAGCCTAGGGCACTTCCACTTATGGTCCTATAGTTTAGGGAAATTAAAATCAAAAAGACACAGCCACCCCAAAGTTTGGGACGCCTCTGTTTACAAGAACCTCGTTTACCGTACAAGTTCAACATCGCAGAAAGTGAAAAATGGATAAAGAAGTTGTGGTATTTACTTACAAAGCAATATCACTCAGCAATGAAATCTATGTCATCAGGCCCTTAGCAGCACAATGAGTGGATTCAGGTATGATGATTCTAACTGAAATAAGTCACACAGAAAAAGAAACATCATAAGATATCTGTAATACACGGAATGTAAACTTGGCTACACAGGAACTGAATTACAGAACAGAACAGGGTCTCAAATTTAGAAAACCAACTTATGCTTGCTTAAGGGGAAAGGTGAGTTGGGGTGCTGCATAAAACCAGAGATTGAAATGAGCACAGATAAAGTTCCTTAAGCCAAATATGGAATAGACAAGAGCTACTGCTTGCTCAACGAAATGGACTCAACACCGCATATTAAATGCCTAAGAATGTACCTGACTAGTAAGTATCTTAAAACCTATGGATTGCTATGTCTCCGAAAGAGAATCAAGCATGTGTACAGGGGCATAAACGCAGCAGTGATAGGATTGGAGAGGTTCGGTGAGCAAATGAAGACCCTTTGAAGTCATATTGCATGGTACCCATTCCACGGGTTTCAACTACCCAGGTTTAAGGTATTCTTCCTTCAGCTAAAACATGCATGTGGTACCTAGAGTATGATCAACCATGTGATCGGGAGACGTGTTCAAATATGTCTCAGTTTTCGTACCCTGGTACTCGGGTGCAACATTCCAGACGCTTTACTAACACCCTCCCGACTTGGAGAGTCAGTCCCTTTAACCTCCTGTTTGGCCCAGTTTGCAATTTCTGCGGAAGATGAACAGGAATAGCGAGAACCAATGAGAGACTAGCTGGAGGTGTCTGGACGGGCAAATTTAACTCTCATTTCCCACCAGGAAGAGGAATTAACCAAAGGCTCAGCGTGCCGTGCCGGAACCAGATTAGGGCCTGAAGCCATCCTGCGGTGTTGCGGCCAGCTCAAAAGAAAGCGAGTTGAAGAAAGGAGCTCAGGGGCACTGTAATTCACAAACCTGCAGAGTTATAAATGACAGCTATCGTCCAAAAATATACTGAAGTAAGGCTGCCAAGAGGACTTGAAAGCGGGGCAGAATTGCAGGAAACCGATTTCAGGAGGTAGACTGGAATTGCAGTGAAAGCATAGGAAAAGAGGCAGAACGTCCACAATGATGCACTTGGCCAAAAAGGGCGTATGCGTTTTTTCCTGAATATATTCAGGAAAAAACGCATACGCCCTTTTTGGCCAACCAAGCAAGCTTGCAAAGGAAATCTGCACTACAATGAAGTCTCACTTCCCCCCGGTCAAAAGGGCCATCTGAAAAAAGTGTAAAATCCAGAAAGGCAGGACAGACCATGGAGAACTGGGAGCCTTGTTATGCTGATGGGCGGGATGTAAATTGCCAACAGACACTCGGGAGAAGTGTATGGTGTTTCCTGAAACATCTAAAAAACAAAGCAACAGAGCCTAGGGCACTTCCACTTATGGTCCTATAGCTTAGGGAAATTAAAATCAAAAAGACACAGCCACCCCAAAGTTTGGGACGCCTCTGTTTACAAGAACCTCGTTTACCGTACAAGTTCAACATCGCAGAAAGTGAAAAATGGATAAAGAAGTTGTGGTATTTACTTACAAAGCAATATCACTCAGCAATGAAATCTATGTCATCAGGCCCTTAGCAGCACAATGAGTGGATTCAGGTATGATGATTCTAACTGAAATAAGTCACACAGAAAAAGAAACATCATAAGATATCTGTAATACACGGAATGTAAACTTGGCTACACAGGAACTGAATTACAGAACAGAACAGGGTCTCAAATTTAGAAAACCAACTTATGCTTGCTTAAGGGGAAAGGTGAGTTGGGGTGCTGCATAAAACCAGAGATTGAAATGAGCACAGATAAAGTTCCTTAAGCCAAATATGGAATAGACAAGAGCTACTCCTTGCTCAACGAAATGGACTCAACACCGCATATTAAATGCCTAAGAATGTACCTGACTAGTAAGTATCTTAAAACCTATGGATTGCTATGTCTCCGAAAGAGAATCAAGCATGTGTACAGGGGCATAAACGCAGCAGTGATAGGATTGGAGAGGTTCGGTGAGCAAATGAAGACCCTTTGAAGTCATATTGCATGGTACCCATTCCACGGGTTTCAACTACCCAGGTTTAAGGTATTCTTCCTTCAGCTAAAACATGCATGTGGTACCTAGAGTATGATCAACCATGTGATTGGGAGACGTGTTCAAATATGTCTCAGTTTTCGTACCCTGGTACTCGGGTGCAACATTCCAGACGCTTTACTAACACCCTCCCGACTTGGAGAGTCAGTCCCTTTAACCTCCTGTTTGGCCCAGTTTGCAATTTCTGCGGAAGATGAACAGGAATAGCGAGAACCAATGAGAGACTAGCTGGAGGTGTCTGGACGGGCAAATTTAACTCTCATTTCCCACCAGGAAGAGGAATTAACCAAAGGCTCAGCATGCCGTGCCGGAACCAGATTAGGGCCTGAAGCCATCCTGCGGTGTTGCGGCCAGCTCAAAAGAAAGCGAGTTGAAGAAAGGAGCTCAGGGGCACTGTAATTCACAAACCTGCAGAGTTATAAATGACAGCTATCGTCCAAAAATATACTGAAGTAAGGCTGCCAAGAGGACTTGAAAGCGGGGCAGAATTGCAGGAAACCGATTTCAGGAGGTAGACTGGAATTGCATTGAAAGCATAGGAAAAGAGGCAGAACGTCCACAATGATGCACTTGGCCAAAAAGGGCGTATGCATTTTTTCCTGAATATATTCAGGAAAAAACGCATACGCCCTTTTTGGCCAACCAAGCAAGCTTGCAAAGGAAATCTGCACTACAATGAAGTCTCACTTCCCCCCGGTCAAAAGGGCCATCTGAAAAAAGTGTAAAATCCAGAAAGGCAGGACAGGCCATGGAGAACTGGGAGCCTTGTTATGCTGATGGGCGGGATGTAAATTGCCAACAGACACTCGGGAGAAGTGTATGGTGTTTCCTGAAACATCTAAAAAACAAAGCAACAGAGCCTAGGGCACTTCCACTTATGGTCCTATAGCTTAGGGAAATTAAAATCAAAAAGACACAGCCACCCCAAAGTTTGGGACGCCTCTGTTTACAAGAACCTCGTTTAGCGTACAAGTTCAACATCGCAGAAAGTGAAAAATGGATAAAGAAGTTGTGGTATTTACTTACAAAGCAATATCACTCAGCAATGAAATCTATGTCATCAGGCCCTTAGCAGCACAATGAGTGGATTCAGGTATGATGATTCTAACTGAAATAAGTCACACAGAAAAAGAAACATCATAAGATATCAGTAATACACGGAATGTAAACTTGGCTACACAGGAACTGAATTACAGAACAGAACAGGGTCTCAAATTTAGAAAACCAACTTATGCTTTCTTAAGGGTAAAGGTGAGTTGGGGTGCTGCATAAAACCAGAGATTGAAATGAGCACAGATAAAGTTCCTTAAGCCAAATATGGAATAGACAAGAGCTACTCCTTGCTCAACGAAATGGACTCAACACCGCATATTAAATGCCTAAGAATGTACCTGACTAGTAAGTATCTTAAAACCTATGGATTGCTATGTCTCCGAAAGAGAATCAAGCATGTGTACAGGGGCATAAACGCAGCAGTGATAGGATTGGAGAGGTTCGGTGAGCAAATGAAGACCCTTTGAAGTCATATTGCATGGTACCCATTCCACGGGTTTCAACTACCCAGGTTTAAGGTATTCTTCCTTCAGCTAAAACATGCATGTGGAACCTAGAGTATGATCAACCATGTGATCGGGAGACGTGTTCAAATATGTCTCAGTTTTCGTACCCTGGTACTCGGGTGCAACATTCCAGACGCTTTACTAACACCCTCCCGACTTGGAGAGTCAGTCCCTTTAACCTCCTGTTTGGCCCAGTTTGCAATTTCTGCGGAAGATGAACAGGAATAGCGAGAACAAATGAGAGACTAGCTGGAGGTGTCTGGACGGGCAAATTTAACTCTCATTTCCCACCAGGAAGAGGAATTAATCAAAGGCTCAGCGTGCCGTGCCGGAACCAGATTAGGGCCTGAAGCCATCCTGCGGTGTTGCGGCCAGGTCACAAGAAAGCGAGTTGAAGAAAGGAGCTCAGGGGCACTGTAATTCACAAACCTGCAGAGTTATAAATGACAGCTATCGTCCAAAAATATACTGAAGTAAGGCTGCCAAGAGGACTTGAAAGCGGGGCAGAATTGCAGGAAACCGATTTCAGGAGGCAGACTGGAATTGCATTGAAAGCATAGGAAAAGAGGCAGAACGTCCACCATGATGCACTTGGCCAAAAAGTGCGTATGCGTTTTTTCCTGAATATATTCAGGAAAAAACGCATACGCCCTTTTTGGCCAACCAAGCAAGCTTGCAAAGGAAATCTGCACTACAATGAAGTCTCACTTCCCCCCGGTCAAAAGGGCCATCTGAAAAAAGTGTAAAATCCAGAAAGGCAGGACAGGCCATGGAGAACTGGGAGCCTTGTTATGCTGATGGGCGGGATGTAAATTGCCAACAGACACTCGGGAGAAGTGTATGGTGTTTCCTGAAACATCTAAAAAACAAAGCAACAGAGCCTAGGGCACTTCCACTTATGGTCCTATAGCTTAGGGAAATTAAAATCAAAAAGACACAGCCACCCCAAAGTTTGGGACGCCTCTGTTTACAAGAACCTCGTTTACCGTACAAGTTCAACATCGCAGAAAGTGAAAAATGGATAAAGAAGTTGTGGTATTTACTTACAAAGCAATATCACTCAGCAATGAAATCTATGTCATCAGGCCCTTAGCAGCACAATGAGTGGATTCAGGTATGATGATTCTAACTGAAATAAGTCACACAGAAAAAGAAACATCATAAGATATCAGTAATACACGGAATGTAAACTTGGCTACACAGGAACTGAATTACAGAACAGAACAGGGTCTCAAATTTAGAAAACCAACTTATGCTTGCTTAAGGGGAAAGGTGAGTTGGGGTGCTGCATAAAACCAGAGATTGAAATGAGCACAGATAAAGTTCCTTAAGCCAAATATGGAATAGACAAGAGCTACTCCTTGCTCAACGAAATGGACTCAACACCGCATATTAAATGCCTAAGAATGTACCTGACTAGTAAGTATCTTAAAACCTATGGATTGCTATGTCTCCGAAAGAGAATCAAGCATGTGTACAGGGGCATAAACGCAGCAGTGATAGGATTGGAGAGGTTCGGTGAGCAAATGAAGACCCTTTGAAGTCATATTTCATGGTACCCATTCCACGGGTTTCAACTACCCAGGTTTAAGGTATTCTTCCTTCAGCTAAAACATGCATGTGGAACCTAGAGTATGATCAACCATGTGATCGGGAGACGTGTTCAAATATGTCTCAGTTTTCGTACCCTGGTACTCGGGTGCAACATTCCAGACGCTTTACTAACACCCTCCCGACTTGGAGAGTCAGTCCCTTTAACCTCCTGTTTGGCCCAGTTTGCAATTTCTGCGGAAGATGAACAGGAATAGCGAGAACCAATGAGAGACTAGCTGGAAGGTGTCTGGACGGGCAAATTTAACTCTCATTTCCCACCAGGAAGAGGAATTAACCAAAGGCTCAGCGTGCCGTGCCGGAACCAGATTAGGGCCTGAAGCCATCCTGCGGTGTTGCGGCCAGCTCAAAAGAAAGCGAGTTGAAGAAAGGAGCTCAGGGGCACTGTAATTCACAAACCTGCAGAGTTATAAATGACAGCTATCGTCCAAAAATATACTGAAGTAAGGCTGCCAAGAGGACTTGAAAGCGGGGCAGAATTGCAGGAAACCGATTTCAGGAGGCAGACTGGAATTGCATTGAAAGCATAGGAAAAGAGGCAGAACGTCCACAATGATGCACTTGGCCAAAAAGGGCGTATGCGTTTTTTCCTGAATATATTCAGGAAAAAACGCATACGCCCTTTTTGGCCAACCAAGCAAGCTTGCAAAGGAAATCTGCACTACAATGAAGTCTCACTTCCCCCCGGTCAAAAGGGCCATCTGAAAAAAGTGTAAAATCCAGAAAGGCAGGACAGGCCATGGAGAACTGGGAGCCTTGTTATGCTGATGGGCGGGATGTAAATTGCCAACAGACACTCGGGAGAAGTGTATGGTGTTTCCTGAAACATCTAAAAAACAAAGCAACAGAGCCTAGGGCACTTCCACTTATGGTCCTATAGCTTAGGGAAATTAAAATCAAAAAGACACAGCCACCCCAAAGTTTGGGACGCCTCTGTTTACAAGAACCTCGTTTACCGTACAAGTTCAACATCGCAGAAAGTGAAAAATGGATAAAGAAGTTGTGGTATTTACTTACAAAGCAATATCACTCAGCAATGAAATCTATGTCATCAGGCCCTTAGCAGCACAATGAGTGGATTCAGGTATGATGATTCTAACTGAAATAAGTCACACAGAAAAAGAAACATCATAAGATATCAGTAATACACGGAATGTAAACTTGGCTACACAGGAACTGAATTACAGAACAGAACAGGGTCTCAAATTTAGAAAACCAACTTATGCTTGCTTAAGGGTAAAGGTGAGTTGGGGTGCTGCATAAAACCAGAGATTGAAATGAGCACAGATAAAGTTCCTTAAGCCAAATATGGAATAGACAAGAGCTACTCCTTGCTCAACGAAATGGACTCAACACCGCATATTAAATGCCTAAGAATGTACCTGACTAGTAAGTATCTTAAAACCTATGGATTGCTATGTCTCCGAAAGAGAATCAAGCATGTGTACAGGGGCATAAACGCAGCAGTGATAGGATTGGAGAGGTTCGGTGAGCAAATGAAGACCCTTTGAAGTCATATTGCATGGTACCCATTCCACGGGTTTCAACTACCCAGGTTTAAGGTATTCTTCCTTCAGCTAAAACATGCATGTGGAACCTAGAGTATGATCAACCATGTGATCGGGAGACGTGTTCAAATATGTCTCAGTTTTCGTACCCTGGTACTCGGGTGCAACATTCCAGACGCTTTCCTAACACCCTCCCGACTTGGAGAGTCAGTCCCTTTAACCTCCTGTTTGGCCCAGTTTGCAATTTCTGCGGAAGATGAACAGGAATAGTGAGAACCAATGAGAGACTAGCTGGAGGTGTCTGGACGGGCAAATTTAACTCTCATTTCCCACCAGGAAGAGGAATTAACCAAAGGCTCAGCGTGCCGTGCCGGAACCAGATTAGGGCCTGAAGCCATCCTGCGGTGTTGCGGCCAGCTCAAAAGAAAGCGAGTTGAAGAAAGGAGCTCAGGGGCACTGTAATTCACAAACCTGCAGAGTTATAAATGACAGCTATCGTCCAAAAATATACTGAAGTAAGGCTGCCAAGAGGACTTGAAAGCGGGGCAGAATTGCAGGAAACCGATTTCAGGAGGCAGACTGGAATTGCATTGAAAGCATAGGAAAAGAGGCAGAACGTCCACAATGATGCACTTGGCCAAAAAGGGCGTATGCGTTTTTTCCTGAATATATTCAGGAAAAAACGCATACGCCCTTTTTGGCCAACCAAGCAAGCTTGCAAAGGAAATCTGCACTACAATGAAGTCTCACTTCCCCCCGGTCAAAAGGGCCATCTGAAAAAAGTGTAAAATCCAGAAAGGCAGGACAGGCCATGGAGAACTGGGAGCCTTGTTATGCTGATGGGCGGGATGTAAATTGCCAACAGACACTCGGGAGAAGTGTATGGTGTTTCCTGAAACATCTAAAAAACAAAGCAACAGAGCCTAGGGCACTTCCACTTATGGTCCTATAGCTTAGGGAAATTAAAATCAAAAAGACACAGCCACCCCAAAGTTTGGGACGCCTCTGTTTACAAGAACCTCGTTTACCGTACAAGTTCAACATCACAGAAAGTGAAAAATGGATAAAGAAGTTGTGGTATTTACTTACAAAGCAATATCACTCAGCAATGAAATCTATGTCATCAGGCCCTTAGCAGCACAATGAGTGGATTCAGGTATGATGATTCTAACTGAAATAAGTCACACAGAAAAAGAAACATCATAAGATATCAGTAATACACGGAATGTAAACTTGGCTACACAGGAACTGAATTACAGAACAGAACAGGGTCTCAAATTTAGAAAACCAACTTATGCTTGCTTAAGGGTAAAGGTGAGTTGGGGTGCTGCATAAAACCAGAGATTGAAATGAGCACAGATAAAGTTCCTTAAGCCAAATATGGAATAGACAAGAGCTACTCCTTGCTCAACGAAATGGACTCAACACCGCATATTAAATGCCTAAGAATGTACCTGACTAGTAAGTATCTTAAAACCTATGGATTGCTATGTCTCCGAAAGAGAATCAAGCATGTGTACAGGGGCATAAACGCAGCAGTGATAGGATTGGAGAGGTTCGGTGAGCAAATGAAGACCCTTTGAAGTCATATTGCATGGTACCCATTCCACGGGTTTCAACTACCCAGGTTTAAGGTATTCTTCCTTCAGCTAAAACATGCATGTGGAACCTAGAGTATGATCAACCATGTGATCGGGAGACGTGTTCAAATATGTCTCAGTTTTCGTACCCTGGTACTCGGGTGCAACATTCCAGACGCTTTACTAACACCCTCCCAACTTGGAGAGTCAGTCCCTTTAACCTCCTGTTTGGCCCAGTTTGCAATTTCTGCGGAAGATGAACAGGAATAGCGAGAACCAATGAGAGACTAGCTGGAGGTGTCTGGACGGGCAAATTTAACTCTCATTTCCCACCAGGAAGAGGAATTAACCAAAGGCTCAGCGTGCCGTGCCGGAACCAGATTAGGGCCTGAAGCCATCCTGCAGTGTTGCGGCCAGCTCAAAAGAAAACGAGTTGAAGAAAGGAGCTCAGGGGCACTGTAATTCACAAACCTGCAGAGTTATAAATGACAGCTATCGTCCAAAAATATACTGAAGTAAGGCTGCCAAGAGGACTTGAAAGCGGGGCAGAATTGCAGGAAACCGATTTCAGGAGGTAGACTGGAATTGCATTGAAAGCATAGGAAAAGAGGCAGAACGTCCACAATGATGCACTTGGCCAAAAAGGGCGTATGCGTTTTTTCCTGAATATATTCAGGAAAAAACGCATACGCCCTTTTTGGCCAACCAAGCAAGCTTGCAAAGGAAATCTGCACTACAATGAAGTCTCACTTCCCCCCGGTCAAAAGGGCCATCTGAAAAAAGTGTAAAATCCAGAAAGGCAGGACAGGCCATGGAGAACTGGGAGCCTTGTTATGCTGATGGGCGGGATGTAAATTGCCAACAGACACTCGGGAGAAGTGTATGGTGTTTCCTGAAACATCTAAAAAACAAAGCAACAGAGCCTAGGGCACTTCCACTTATGGTCCTATAGCTTAGGGAAATTAAAATCAAAAAGACACAGCCACCCCAAAGTTTGGGACGCCTCTGTTTACAAGAACCTCGTTTACCGTACAAGTTCAACATTGCAGAAAGTGAAAAATGGATAAAGAAGTTGTGGTATTTACTTACAAAGCAATATCACCCAGCAATGAAATCTATGTCATCAGGCCCTTAGCAGCACAATGAGTGGATTCAGGTATGATGATTCTAACTGAAATAAGTCACACAGAAAAAGAAACATCATAAGATATCAGTAATACATGGAATGTAAACTTGGCTACACAGGAACTGAATTACAGAACAGAACAGGGTCTCAAATTTAGAAAACCAACTTATGCTTGCTTAAGGGGAAAGGTGAGTTGGGGTGCTGCATAAAACCAGAGATTGAAATGAGCACAGATAAAGTTCCTTAAGCCAAATATGGAATAGACAAGAGCTACTCCTTGCTCAATGAAATGGACTCAACACCGCATATTAAATGCCTAAGAATGTACCTGACTAGTAAGTATCTTAAAACCTATGGATTGCTATGTCTCCGAAAGAGAATCAAGCATGTGTACAGGGGCATAAACGCAGCAGTGATAGGATTGGAGAGGTTCGGTGAGCAAATGAAGACCCTTTGAAGTCATATTGCATGGTACCCATTCCACGGGTTTCAACTACCCAGGTTTAAGGTATTCTTCCTTCAGCTAAAACATGCATGTGGAACCTAGAGTATGATCAACCATGTGATCGGGAAACGTGTTCAAATATGTCTCAGTTTTCGTACCCTGGTACTCGGGTGCAACATTCCAGACGCTTTACTAACACCCTCCCGACTTGGAGAGTCAGTCCCTTTAACCTCCTGTTTGGCCCAGTTTGCAATTTCTGCGGAAGATGAACAGGAATAGCGAGAACCAATGAGAGACTAGCTGGATGGTGTCTGGACGGGCAAATTTAACTCTCATTTCCCACCAGGAAGAGGAATTAACCAAAGGCTCAGCGTGCCGTGCCGGAACCAGATTAGGGCCTGAAGCCATCCTGCGGTGTTGCGGCCAGGTCACAAGAAAGCGAGTTGAAGAAAGGAGCTCAGGGGCACTGTAATTCACAAACCTGCAGAGTTATAAATGACAGCTATCGTCCAAAAATATACTGAAGTAAGGCTGCCAAGAGGACTTGAAAGCGGGGCAGAATTGCAGGAAACCGATTTCAGGAGGCAGACTGGAATTGCATTGAAAGCATAGGAAAAGAGGCAGAACGTCCACAATGATGCACTTGGCCAAAAAGGGCGTATGCGTTTTTTCCTGAATATATTCAGGAAAAAACGCATACGCCCTTTTTGGCCAACCAAGCAAGCTTGCAAAGGAAATCTGCACTACAATGAAGTCTCACTTCCCCCCGGTCAAAAGGGCCATCTGAAAAAAGTGTAAAATCCAGAAAGGCAGGACAGGCCATGGAGAACTGGGAGCCTTGTTATGCTGATGGGCGGGATGTAAATTGCCAACAGACACTCGGGAGAAGTGTATGGTGTTTCCTGAAACATCTAAAAAACAAAGCAACAGAGCCTAGGGCACTTCCACTTATGGTCCTATAGCTTAGGGAAATTAAAATCAAAAAGACACAGCCACCCCAAAGTTTGGGACGCCTCTGTTTACAAGAACCTCGTTTACCGTACAAGTTCAACATCGCAGAAAGTGAAAAATGGATAAAGAAGTTGTGGTATTTACTTACAAAGCAATATCACTCAGCAATGAAATCTATGTCATCAGGCCCTTAGCAGCACAATGAGTGGATTCAGGTTTGATGATTCTAACTGAAATAAGTCACACAGAAAAAGAAACATCATAAGATATCAGTAATACACGGAATGTAAACTTGGCTACACAGGAACTGAATTACAGAACAGAACAGGGTCTCAAATTTAGAAAACCAACTTATGCTTGCTTAAGGGTAAAAATGAGTTGGGGTGCTGCATAAAACCAGAGATTGAAATGAGCACAGATAAAGTTCCTTAAGCCAAATATGGAATAGACAAGAGCTACTCCTTGCTCAACGAAATGGACTCAACACCGCATATTAAATGCCTAAGAATGTACCTGACTAGTAAGTATCTTAAAACCTATGGATTGCTATGTCTCCGAAAGAGAATCAAGCATGTGTACAGGGGCATAAACGCAGCAGTGATAGGATTGGAGAGGTTCGGTGAGCAAATGAAGACCCTTTGAAGTCATATTGCATGGTACCCATTCCACGGGTTTCAACTACCCAGGTTTAAGGTATTCTTCCTTCAGCTAAAACATGCATGTGGAACCTAGAGTATGATCAACCATGTGATCGGGAGACGTGTTCAAATATGTCTCAGTTTTCGTACCCTGGTACTCGGGTGCAACATTCCAGACGCTTTACTAACACCCTCCCGACTTGGAGAGTCAGTCCCTTTAACCTCCTGTTTGGCCCAGTTTGCAATTTCTGCGGAAGATGAACAGGAATAGCGAGAACCAATGAGAGACTAGCTGGAAGGTGTCTGGACGGGCAAATTTAACTCTCATTTCCCACCAGGAAGAGGAATTAACCAAAGGCTCAGCATGCCGTGCCGGAACCAGATTAGGGCCTGAAGCCATCCTGCGGTGTTGCGGCCAGCTCAAAAGAAAGCGAGTTGAAGAAAGGAGCTCAGGGGCACTGTAATTCACAAACCTGCAGAGTTATAAATGACAGCTATCGTCCAAAAATATACTGAAGTAAGGCTGCCAAGAGGACTTGAAAGCGGGGCAGAATTGCAGGAAACCGATTTCAGGAGGCAGACTGGAATTGCATTGAAAGCATAGGAAAAGAGGCAGAACGTCCACAATGATGCACTTGGCCAAAAAGGGCGTATGCGTTTTTTCCTGAATATATTCAGGAAAAAACGCATACGCCCTTTTTGGCCAACCAAGCAAGCTTGCAAAGGAAATCTGCACTACAATGAAGTCTCACTTCCCCCCGGTCAAAAGGGCCATCTGAAAAAAGTGTAAAATCCAGAAAGGCAGGACAGGCCATGGAGAACTGGGAGCCTTGTTATGCTGATGGGCGGGATGTAAATTGCCAACAGACACTCGGGAGAAGTGTATGGTGTTTCCTGAAACATCTAAAAAACAAAGCAACAGAGCCTAGGGCACTTCCACTTATGGTCCTATAGCTTAGGGAAATTAAAATCAAAAAGACACAGCCACCCCAAAGTTTGGGACGCCTCTGTTTACAAGAACCTCGTTTACCGTACAAGTTCAACATCGCAGAAAGTGAAAAATGGATAAAGAAGTTGTGGTATTTACTTACAAAGCAATATCACTCAGCAATGAAATCTATGTCATCAGGCCCTTAGCAGCACAATGAGTGGATTCAGGTATGATGATTCTAACTGAAATAAGTCACACAGAAAAAGAACCATCATAAGATATCAGTAATACACGGAATGTAAACTTGGCTACACAGGAACTGAATTACAGAACAGAACAGGGTCTCAAATTTAGAAAACCAACTTATGCTTGCTTAAGGGGAAAGGTGAGTTGGGGTGCTGCATAAAACCAGAGATTGAAATGAGCACAGATAAAGTTCCTTAAGCCAAATATGGAATAGACAAGAGCTACTCCTTGCTCAACGAAATGGACTCAACACCGCATATTAAATGCCTAAGAATGTACCTGACTAGTAAGTATCTTAAAACCTATGGATTGCTATGTCTCCGAAAGAGAATCAAGCATGTGTACAGGGGCATAAACGCAGCAGTGATAGGATTGGAGAGGTTCGGTGAGCAAATGAAGACCCTTTGAAGTCATATTGCATGGTACCCATTCCACGGGTTTCAACTACCCAGGTTTAAGGTATTCTTCCTTCAGCTAAAACATGCATGTGGAACCTAGAGTATGATCAACCATGTGATCGGGAGACGTGTTCAAATATGTCTCAGTTTTCGTACCCTGGTACTCGGGTGCAACATTCCAGACGCTTTACTAACACCCTCCCGACTTGGAGAGTCAGTCCCTTTAACCTCCTGTTTGGCCCAGTTTGCAATTTCTGCGGAAGATGAACAGGAATAGCGAGAACCAATGAGAGACTAGCTGGAGGTGTCTGGACGGGCAAATTTAACTCTCATTTCCCACCAGGAAGAGGAATTAACCAAAGGCTCAGCGTGCCGTGCCGGAACCAGATTAGGGCCTGAAGCCATCCTGCGGTGTTGCGGCCAGCTCAAAAGAAAGCGAGTTGAAGAAAGGAGCTCAGGGGCACTGTAATTCACAAACCTGCAGAGTTATAAATGACAGCTATCGTCCAAAAATATACTGAAGTAAGGCTGCCAAGAGGACTTGAAAGCGGGGCAGAATTGCAGGAAACCGATTTCAGGAGGTAGACTGGAATTGCATTGAAAGCATAGGAAAAGAGGCAGAACGTCCACAATGATGCACTTGGCCAAAAAGGGCGTATGCGTTTTTTCCTGAATATATTCAGGAAAAAACGCATACGCCCTTTTTGGCCAACCAAGCAAGCTTGCAAAGGAAATCTGCACTACAATGAAGTCTCACTTCCCCCCGGTCAAAAGGGCCATCTGAAAAAAGTGTAAAATCCAGAAAGGCAGGACAGGCCATGGAGAACTGGGAGCCTTGTTATGCTGATGGGCGGGATGTAAATTGCCAACAGACACTCGGGAGAAGTGTATGGTGTTTCCTGAAACATCTAAAAAACAAAGCAACAGAGCCTAGGGCACTTCCACTTATGGTCCTATAGCTTAGGGAAATTAAAATCAAAAAGACACAGCCACCCCAAAGTTTGGGACGCCTCTGTTTACAAGAACCTCGTTTACAGTACAAGTTCAACATCGCAGAAAGTGAAAAATGGATAAAGAAGTTGTGGTATTTACTTACAAAGCAATATCACTCAGCAATGAAATCTATGTCATCAGGCCCTTAGCAGCACAATGAGTGGATTCAGGTATGATGATTCTAACTGAAATAAGTCACACAGAAAAAGAAACATCATAAGATATCAGTAATACACGGAATGTAAACTTGGCTACACAGGAACTGAATTACAGAACAGAACAGGGTCTCAAATTTAGAAAACCAACTTATGCTTGCTTAAGGGGAAAGGTGAGTTGGGGTGCTGCATAAAACCAGAGATTGAAATGAGCACAGATAAAGTTCCTTAAGCCAAATATGGAATAGACAAGAGCTACTCCTTGCTCAACGAAATGGACTCAACACCGCATATTAAATGCCTAAGAATGTACCTGACTAGTAAGTATCTTAAAACCTATGGATTGCTATGTCTCCGAAAGAGAATCAAGCATGTGTACAGGGGCATAAACGCAGCAGTGATAGGATTGGAGAGGTTCGGTGAGCAAATGAAGACCCTTTGAAGTCATATTGCATGGTACCCATTCCACGGGTTTCAACTACCCAGGTTTAAGGTATTCTTCCTTCAGCTAAAACATGCATGTGGAACCTAGAGTATGATCAACCATGTGATCGGGAGACGTGTTCAAATATGTCTCAGTTTTCGTACCCTGGTACTCGGGTGCAACATTCCAGACGCTTTACTAACACCCTCCCGACTTGGAGAGTCAGTCCCTTTAACCTCCTGTTTGGCCCAGTTTGCAATTTCTGCGGAAGATGAACAGGAATAGCGAGAACCAATGAGAGACTAGCTGGAAGGTGTCTGGACGGGCAAATTTAACTCTCATTTCCCACCAGGAAGAGGAATTAACCAAAGGCTCAGCGTGCCGTGCCGGAACCAGATTAGGGCCTGAAGCCATCCTGCGGTGTTGCGGCCAGCTCAAAAGAAAGCGAGTTGAAGAAAGGAGCTCAGGGGCACTGTAATTCACAAACCTGCAGAGTTATAAATGACAGCTATCGTCCAAAAATATACTGAAGTAAGGCTGCCAAGAGGACTTGAAAGCGGGGCAGAATTGCAGGAAACCGATTTCAGGAGGCAGACTGGAATTGCATTGAAAGCATAGGAAAAGAGGCAGAACGTCCACAATGATGCACTTGGCCAAAAAGGGCGTATGCGTTTTTTCCTGAATATATTCAGGAAAAAACGCATACGCCCTTTTTGGCCAACCAAGCAAGCTTGCAAAGGAAATCTGCACTACAATGAAGTCTCACTTCCCCCCGGTCAAAAGGGCCATCTGAAAAAAGTGTAAAATCCAGAAAGGCAGGACAGGCCATGGAGAACTGGGAGCCTTGTTATGCTGATGGGCGGGATGTAAATTGCCAACAGACACTCGGGAGAAGTGTATGGTGTTTCCTGAAACATCTAAAAAACAAAGCAACAGAGCCTAGGGCACTTCCACTTATGGTCCTATAGCTTAGGGAAATTAAAATCAAAAAGACACAGCCACCCCAAAGTTTGGGACGCCTCTGTTTACAAGAACCTCGTTTACCGTACAAGTTCAACATCGCAGAAAGTGAAAAATGGATAAAGAAGTTGTGGTATTTACTTACAAAGCAATATCACTCAGCAATGAAATCTATGTCATCAGGCCCTTAGCAGCACAATGAGTGGATTCAGGTATGATGATTCTAACTGAAATAAGTCACACAGAAAAAGAACCATCATAAGATATCAGTAATACACGGAATGTAAACTTGGCTACACAGGAACTGAATTACAGAACAGAACAGGGTCTCAAATTTAGAAAACCAACTTATGCTTGCTTAAGGGGAAAGGTGAGTTGGGGTGCTGCATAAAACCAGAGATTGAAATGAGCACAGATACAGTTCCTTAAGCCAAATATGGAATAGACAAGAGCTACTCCTTGCTCAACGAAATGGACTCAACACCGCATATTAAATGCCTAAGAATGTACCTGACTAGTAAGTATCTTAAAACCTATGGATTGCTATGTCTCCGAAAGAGAATCAAGCATGTGTACAGGGGCATAAACGCAGCAGTGATAGGATTGGAGAGGTTCGGTGAGCAAATGAAGACCCTTTGAAGTCATATTGCATGGTACCCATTCCACGGGTTTCAACTACCCAGGTTTAAGGTATTCTTCCTTCAGCTAAAACATGCATGTGGAACCTAGAGTATGATCAACCATGTGATCGGGAGACGTGTTCAAATATGTCTCAGTTTTCGTACCCTGGTACTCGGGTGCAACATTCCAGACGCTTTACTAACACCCTCCCGACTTGGAGAGTCAGTCCCTTTAACCTCCTGTTTGGCCCAGTTTGCAATTTCTGCGGAAGATGAACAGGAATAGCGAGAACCAATGAGAGACTAGCTGGAGGTGTCTGGACGGGCAAATTTAACTCTCATTTCCCACCAGGAAGAGGAATTAACCAAAGGCTCAGCGTGCCGTGCCGGAACCAGATTAGGGCCTGAAGCCATCCTGCGGTGTTGCGGCCAGCTCAAAAGAAAGCGAGTTGAAGAAAGGAGCTCAGGGGCACTGTAATTCACAAACCTGCAGAGTTATAAATGACAGCTATCGTCCAAAAATATACTGAAGTAAGGCTGCCAAGAGGACTTGAAAGCGGGGCAGAATTGCAGGAAACCGATTTCAGGAGGTAGACTGGAATTGCATTGAAAGCATAGGAAAAGAGGCAGAACGTCCACAATGATGCACTTGGCCAAAAAGGGCGTATGCGTTTTTTCCTG